>NW_024081815.1:271865-523117 GCF_003009895.1 Hyaena hyaena | reverse complement strand
CGGCCCGATTTTATCTTCCCCGGTTCGCACTCACGTTAGAAGGCTCTCTCAGTGGATTCTGCGTCCTTTTTTCTCCCAATCTCTCAGGTTTTGTAAGGTTTCCAATGGCTTCAGATCTTTTCTGTGTGATGTATGGGCGCGAGTGCAAGTACGGAGCTCCTTACTTCTCCGCCATCTTGCCCTCTCTCGAATATATTTATTCTTAACAGTTATGTTTAGATTACTCAGTCAACTTCATGAGGCATTAGACACAGTGAGCTATTATTTCTTATAAGTGTATTTATTTTGAGAGGGACAGAGGCAGCGTGAGTGGGGGAGGCGCAGAGAGCAAGGAAGACAGAGAATCCCAAGCAGGCCCCCCACTGTCAGTGCAGTGCCTGATGCAGGGGTTCCTTCCAACTCACAAAACCATGAGATCATGACCTGAGCTGAAACCAGGTGTCAGACGCTTAACCAACTGAGCCACCTGGGTGCCCCAAAGTCAACCATTATTTTAAGTTATTTTTCCTGGGTAAATTTGGTAACAGAGAAACACGAACTTGTTTAAACACAGGCAGAATGAGTTTTATATTTAATGCTGCTCTAAAAACATGTCTATTTTAATTAAATCAACAACGTTAAATTAGCTTTAATACTGAATATTTTCCCAGAGCAAATGGACTTGAAAAACCTTTGGGTTAGTTTCTATTATGCTGAGCTTTCGATGCCCAACCTTATAAGCGCTGGCCTTCAAACCAACTACAAAGGGCTTTTTTACAAGTTAATTTTAGCAAAACTATCTGGAGGCAGAGATAGTAAGTATCTCACATTAACGACATATATGGACACAGATACACAGACAAGATGTAAACAAAAATCTTGTAGTTTTTGTTTTTACTGATACTTGTGGAGAGGACATTAAAGGCCCAATTTCGAAATATCTCCCTCTCTCTTTTTTTTTCCTAATGAAAAACTTCTCCCTAAAGTTTGTATTTTTGAGGAATGGCTCTTACGTGTATAGATGATGGAGGTAGAAAATTTACATCATAAAGGTACGCAGAAAGTTTTCTCCAGGGTGGAGATTTGGAACACATCTGTCTATAATCACGGGTGCTAGCATCAGGGCGTGAGAACCCTTTGAGCACTTTGTATTTTAAAAAGGCATCTCCCCCCCTCTTTTTCCCCTTTGGTTTCAGGCACTCTGGGCTGCATTGACATTTCAAAGATATGATAAGTTTTATAATTTCAAGGGACAAACAATGCAGATTTTTTTCTCTCCACTTCTCAGAGTAATTGCTATTTAAAATTTGCTCTTTAAAAAAAGAGTACTGGACAATTTGCTTCCAATATCCCGATCTTTTATAATATCTACAAACATTTTGAGAGGAGTAGGCAAGGTTTGGGGAGTGGTAAAGACAGGTGGGCTTTACCTGGTTTCTAGAGTTGCATTTCTGGTTTTGTAGAGATTGTTAAGACACACAGTTGTTTCTAATCCTCCAAAGAATTAGATCACAGTCTGAAAATCTAGGAACTGGCTCATTTTTTAAAACTAAATTTGCTTTTTTATATCAGATTTTTAACTAAAATGGGAATCAAAAGATTTATGACTTTGTCAAGTCTCTACAAAGCATTTTAGCAAAACTCATTTTCCTAGTTACACAATTCAATCTTGGCCCATGAATATTGGCTTTTTATAAGTCATTTGTAGGAGGGGTAGATGGAAGTTGGGTCCTATTTCCTCTGTGAATGGGGGTTGTGAATAGTCCTTAATGTTTCTTTAAGAAAAATTTTTTAAATGTTTATTTACTTTTGAGAGAGAAAGAGAGAATGAGAGTGAGCAGGGGAGGGGCGGAGAGAGAGAGAGAGAGAGAGAGAGAATGAATGAATGAATCTGAAACAGGCTCTAGGCTCTGAGTTGTTATCAGAGTCTGAGTCAGGGAACCACAAGGTCATGACCTGAGCCAAATTCAGACACTTAACCAACTGAGCCATCCAGGTGCCCCTAGTCCTTAATCTTTCTAATTTATTTCTAAATTTGATAGGATCTTCTGAAAGTAGAGGTAAAATGACTTTATAATGTAAATGCTCTGCTGCTGTCCAGGGACACAAATTCTTCTGTGGTGGGGGGTCTAGGACACACCTGCAAAGGACATTGTGTAGGAATGCCTGAAGCTGGCAGAGCCTGATTACAGAGCCCTGGAAGGTAGGAGCAAAGGAAGCCTTATTGCCAGTCTCGGGTGTTTCTGTTCAACTCTTTTCCTGGCTTTTAGCACTGACATGAGCAACGTGCATACTTTGAACCTGCAGATTAGACTGGGTGCTCCCTGTAAACTTGTAGGGAAAGGGAAGTTACAGCAGGCAGATGAGGCTGGATTTAAAAAGGGGAGCCTAGTTTGGATGTGGACTTTTATTTTTACTTATTTTTTCCATTAAAAAATTTTTAAGGTTTTTAAAAAATTCTAGTCAATTAAGATATAGTGCAATATTAGTTTTAGGAGTAGAATTTAGTGATTCATCACTTAAATATAACACCCAGTACTCATCACAAGTGCGCTCCTTAATACCTATCACCCATTTAGCCCATCCCTGCCTGCCTCCCCTCCAGCAACCCTCAGTTTGTTCTCTGTAGGTTGAGAGTTCCTTATGCTTTGCCTCCATGTCTCTTTTTTACCCCCTTCCCCTATGTTTGTGTTTTGTTTCTTAAACTGCAAATATGGGTGAGATCATACAGTATTTGTCTTTCTCTAACCTGTTTTGCTTAGCATAATACATTCTGTCTCCATCCACATCATTGGAAATGGCAAGATTTCATTCTTTTTGATGGTTGAGCAATACTCCATTGTATATATATACCACATCTTCTTTATCATTTCATCAGTCAATGGACATTTGGGGTGTCTCCATAGGTTAGCTATTGTTGATAGTGTGGATATAAACATCAGGGTGCATGTGTCCCTTCAAGTCAGTAGTTTTGTATCCTTTGGGTAAATACCTTAGTAGTATGATTGGTGGGTCATAGGATAGTTCTGTTTTAAACTTTTTGAGGAACCTCCATACTGTTTTCCAGAGTGGCTGCACCAGTTTGCATTCCCACCAACAGTGCAAAAGTGTTGCCCTTTGTTTGTATCCTCATCAACATCTGTTCTTTCCTGTGTTGTTGATTTTAGCCATTCTGACAGGTGTAAGGTGGTATCTCATCATGGTTTTGATTTGCATTTCCCTGATGATGAGTGATGTGGGCATCATTTAATATGTTTGTTAGTCATCTGGATGTCTTCTTTGGGAAAGTGTCTATTCATGTCTTCACTGGGTTGTTTGTTTTTTGGGTGTTGAGTTTGATTAAATTCTTTACAGATTTTGGATATTAACCCTTTATCAGAGAATGTTGTTTGCACATATCTTCTCCTATTCCATAGGGTGCATTTTAGTTTTGTTGATTGTTTCCTTCACTGTACAGAAGCTTTTTATCTTGATGAAGGGATGTGGAAGTTTCCTTATTTCTCTTCTTCCGTTTTGTCAAGGGAGTCCCTAAGGCTAGCTGTTATTCTAATAAGAGAATTGAGATATTTCTATAAAGTATATTTTTCTTTTTTTTTTTAAATGTTTTATTTATTTCTAGGAGAGAGAGAGAGAGAGAGAGAGAGACAGCATGAGCAGGGGGGGGTCAGAGAGAGAGGGAGTCACAGACTGAAACAGGCTCCAGGCTCTGAGCTGGCTGTCAGCACAGAGCCCGACGCGGGGCTCGAACCCACGAACTGCGAGATCATGACCTAAGTGAAAGTTGGACGCTTAACCGACTAAGCCACCCAGGCGCCCCTAAAGTATATTTTTCTATTGAATATAGCCAAAGGGGCCCCTGGGTGGCTCATTTGGTTGAACATGTGACTCTTGATTTCAACCCAGGTCGTGATCTCATGGTCGTGGGATTGAGCCCCACGTCAGGCTTTGTGCTGAGTGTGGAGCCTGTTTGGAATTCTCTCTCTTTCTCTCCTCTGCCCCCTCCTCTGCTTGCACGCTCTCTCTCTCTCTCTCAAAATAAAATAAAATAATAAAAATTTAAAGGATTCTTCATCTGACCATTGGTGAGTAGGATGTGTGAATAGCAACTCAAACCAATAAGCTTTCTAATGGCTTAATGAAGACTTAAGAGGCATCCAAAGAGGGCAATCCCTATGATCCAAAAGTTTACTTCCAAAATTAGTCTAAGAAAGCAAAAAGTCTGCCTTGCACACATCGTAAGAGTGATGTAGTGAAAACAGTGTTTCCTGTCCTCATGAAATCATAAGACACTTCCAGTCACAGACCCACTCATCTGTGACACCAGGCAGGTGCTACTGGAATGGGACTTTCCAGCACTGACAACCAATTAACGTTAAGACAACAAAGGTTCCTCTGGGCTAGAACCTCTCATGACAAACTTCTCTGAGTGCTGGCACAGCTGGACAGAGAGAGAGAGACTCAGATTCATGGTCTCTTTGGCCACCAAGCTGCACCCTGGTAAGCATACCCTCTGAATGATGTCAGCCAAGGAGAATATTTTCAGTGGTCACAAAACCAAGCTCTTAGGACATAAAATATGACAAAAGGAAAAATCACAGTCCACAGCAGAGTTTGTCTTATATGCACATTAACAGCTTTAGCTAAGCCTTGGGTCTCTTGGAGCCACACTAATAACACCTGTGTGAGATGTACTGTGGGGTTGGGGAGTGTGTCTTGTTTTACAGTGTACCCTGTTGCACAGAAGTTTTCTTTTTCTTTTTTTTCTTTTTTTTTAAAAATAGTTTATTGTCAGGTTGGTTTCCATATAACACCCAGTGCTCATCCCTACAAGTGCCCTCCTCCATGCCCATCACCCCCCTTCCCCTCTCCCCCACCCTCATCAGCCCTCAGTTTATTTTAAGTATTCAAGAGCCTTTCATGGTTTGCCTCCCTCCCTCTCCCCCCCGTTTCCCTCCTTCTCCCCTATAGTCCTTCGTTAAGTTCCTCATATTCCTCCTATACGTGCAAACATATGCTAGTTGTCCTTCTCTGCCTGACTTATTTCACTCAGCATAACACCCTAAAGGTCCATCCATGTTGCTACACGTGGCCAGATTTCATTCTTTCTCATCGCCATGTAGTATTCCATTGTATAGATAAACCACATCTTTTTGATCCATTCGTCCATTGATGGACACTTAGGCTCTTTCCATGTTTTGGCTCTTGTTGAGAGTGCTGCTATGAACATTGGGGCCGTGCTCATGGATTGGAAGAATAAATGTAGTTATAATGTCATTACTGCACAGAAGTTTTCTTGAGGTTGACAGGTAACCTAGTGTCAATCGAACCCATTCCGTAACCAACTTATCCCAGTACAGGAGGCTTTGAGTTAGGTGATGAGTGCTCTAACAGCTTTTAAGTGCTCCCCCTATGCCCACCAACTTTAAGGCTTTGGCTTCTAAGATGTTCCTTAGCAACAGCTTTTACCTTATGTGCACATTAATCCACAAAAAAGTTTGTATGAAAAATGGCATAAAAGACATAGACAAAGGAAAACAAAAACTATATTGGGGAGTTAATGGATCAGAAACCAAAGAGGACTCTACCAAATTTAACCAATGAGTTGCTCAGCCCAAGAAACTAGTTCCACAAGTATTTTCTCCTGCTAGTCTAAATTTAGAAAGAGAAAGAGGCCTCTCTCCCGTCTCACTCCATAAGACACCACAAAGAGAGAGTCTGGGAGACTTACATGTAGGAAAATTTACCTTCTGCCAGCTGTTTGTCAGATGCCCCAAGGTCACTGAGCTGCAGTGTTGTTTGGGGTGAGCGGTCTCCAGCCAGCCAGTATCCTGCTGACGACGCCAACCACTGGAGAGGAAGAATTTCCTTTACCCTTCACAGTGCGTCTAGCTGGACCAAGAATCTACTTGACATGAGACAGATTAACAAGAGAAAATCAAGTTTAGTTATGTACATATGGGGAATCCTCACAAGCTATGAAATCCCAAAGACAGTGAGGCAACGTGAGGTTTATTTGAGTTAAGGAGAGGGGTAGGGATCTGAGGACCCAAAGGGAACAGAGACGACTTATTTAGGAAGAAGATGAGAGAAGATGTTTGAAAAACATAGGTTGCCATATTACGCAGATAGGTTTCTTAGGAAAGAGGAGTCTCTGTGAATGGCTTTCTTCTTGGTATAAGCATGCAGTAGAGGGGGAGGCAAATAAAGAACTTTTTCTGAATCTGCTGGATTTTGATTGTTTTTGACTCAAAATAATGTTATGCTAAAATGACCCATTTGGGGCAGTCTGCCAGTGGTCCCTACACTTATATCATCTTAATTGATCTAAATTGTGATATCTATTTTATAAATTTACACATTTTGTTGTGGAGACCAAATCTATGTAAATGGCAATTAAACACACACGTGTATTGTTCTGATCATAAGCTTAACAGGAACTCTGAGAAAGGACTGAATGTATGAGTTTGAATTTTGGGGATTCATGGGTATGAGGTAGGATTGGAGCTGGCCATCTAGGATTTCTTTGTTCCTAGAGACAGCTTTGAAGGAAACTACAACTGACAATGGGATGAACTGACTCCTTGGAGCAGTATTGATATCTATGTTCCTTCAAGTGCATTACTAGAACAGTCTTGGTGCATTTATATAAAACAAAGTTCCTGTGTCTATGTGACGGGGGAAGTGGCAAGAAGAGGTCCTGAGACAAGTAGGTGAGACAACTTGAAGTTTACCTAGGTAGGAGACTCTTGTTAAAAACAAAAACAAAAACCTTGCATGGAAGAGTAGCAGGTGCATGTATATGCGCATGTAACTCCCCAGTGTCTGATACAGAACACTATGGGCAAAATCCTGGAGTGCAGAGACTGAAAAGGGGAACCACTTTTAAATAGCACTGGTTAAGAAAAAGAACTAACAACTATCCAAAGACCAACCGAATGAACTGTATTTTTGGTGTGGATCCATAGATCTGACCTAAAGAGATGCTTAGGAAAATGCTGCTTTTCCTGGAGGGCCTTTATTCTGAAGGTGGCAGATTTTACCATAACACTTGAGTTTATTTTTCTATGTTATATTTTTATTTTTGTCTCTAAAATATTTTCTATGAAAAACTTGAACTTAGTACTTCCACCTTAAGTGATTTCTCTTAATGTTATATGTTGGCCACTGGGGGCATAAGGTCAAGGTTTGGTGAAGAAATACTATTTCTCTTTTTTATTTTGAGATTATAGCAGACTTTTGTGTCTCAGGGAACACGACCTTAAGGGGATGTTATTACGTGATGCTGTAGAGCAGTCTAAAGATGAACATCAGAAGTGTTCAGTGATTTCAGGATCCAGCATGCTAAGCTCATTACTTCTTTTATTTGCATTGACGCAACAACCATTGACATTAATCACCATAAAAGATTTTACTTGTCATTGAAGTCTGCTGGGGTGGCTCTGCACTGTTTCACAGGAAATGTTGCACAATAAATTTAAAGTCTGCAAAAAAGGAAAAAACAGAACTTGCAGTGGGGCCTGGGGTTGGGGGTGGCACCAGAGAAGACTAGGAAAGCAAACAGGGAAGTGATGACTTGGGTTTTGACATCTGTGAGAGGGCAGTAGAGAGACTGAGTTACCAAGGTAGGGATTTAGTAAAGACAGAGGTGGCAGGGGGAGGAGAGGAGGGAGAGAAAGAAAGGAAGCAGAGGGAGGAAGCCCCATGGGTCAGCTGTTTGTCAGTCTGTATTGTGGCAATAGGCAGAAATCTTTTTGTCTCTGATGGGAAGGAAAACTTCTTTATCTGTCCTTCAAGATCTCGCTGGACTAAGAATTACATTTACCTGAGACAGATGAATAGAACAAAGCACGGTTTTATTACATGGGCACCAAGACCCTGTAATGAAATTGGGACCTAATGAAATGAGCAGGCAGGTTTTATACGTTTTAGACAAAGAGACCGTAAATCTGTGAGGGGTTGACAGGACAAGGAAAACTTAACTTTGGGAGCTTCAGTTAGTAAGGAGTTCTAGACAGAATTTGGGTTGTGGGAGTAAATTAGGAAGAAGTAAGCAAGGGTGTTTACACAGCTCAAAATGTCCTATCTCTGGTAATAAGGATGTCTTCTTACCTTCTGGTACAGGGGTGGCACCTTTCACATGGGAGATTTCCTTCTTGCTTTCAGGGGGATAGAGGAGGGTCTGAGTTTCTTTCTTGCACAGGCTGTCTCTTAAATACTTTTTATTGTAAATAATCAGTATGCTAAAGTGGCACATTTTGGAGCAGCCTGCCTTTGGTCCCTACACATCTTAAAAGATTTCCATTTTGAGGGCGCCTGGGTGACTCAGCCAGTTAGGCATCCAGCTCTTGGTTTCCACTCAGGTCATGATCTCACGGTTCATGGGTTCAATCAAGCTCCACATCGGGCTCTGTGCTGTCAGCATGCAGCCTCCTTGGGATTCTTTCTCCTCCTTTCCCTGCCCCTCCCCTGCTCTCTCTGTCTCTCTCAGAAAATAAATAAATTAAAAAAAAAAGATTTCCATTTGGAATGTCAGTCAACGGGGTCAAGACCAAGAGCTTTAAGCATCTATGAGAAATGCCTAAAATGTTAGTGACTTTGAAAGCCGTTATAATGCCCAGGGAGGGCAAGGGAGGAGCCTTCAAAACCAAGGTGCTTAGAGAGCAGTATCTGGAAGCGTGCAGCTTCATTTCAATAGTAGGTACATCATAAAAATGCCCCGAAGAGAATAGGGGCAAAATGATCTGAAGATCACTATAGAAGTCCAAAAATTCCAAAACACAGATTTGCTAAAGATCTCTTTCGCTTGGGTAATGCTTTCTTTGTTCTATTTGATTAACTTATTTTAAACCATAATGAAAGCAGGTAAGTTTTCATATTCCTCACTCCAAGTGTTTTCCTTGGGCATGTTCAGCTTTTTATGGATTTTTTAGGTGTTTTCTGTTATCACCACTTGTTGGCTAGGGAGTGACTGGGAGAAAACCCGTCATTGCCCTCTTTGTTCTCATCTCTAAATACCTCTCTTCCTACCAATATGTTCACGCTGCTGGGATGCAAATAGCTTTGTGTGAAGAAATTAAATTGTTTTTTTTTTTAAATGCTTTTATTTATTTCTAGGAGAGAGAGAGAGAGACAGTGTGAGCAGGGGAGGGTCAGAGAGAGAGGGAGTCACAGACTGAAACAGGCTCCAGGCTCTGAGCTGGCTGTCAGCACAGAGCCNCACAGACTGAAACAGGCTCCAGGCTCTGAGCTGGCTGTCAGCACAGAGCCCGACGCGGGGCTCGAACCCACGAACCGCGAGATCATGACCTAAGCGAAAGTCGGACGCTTAACCGACTAAGCCACCCAGGTGCCCCATTTTTTTCTTTTTTCTTTTTCGTTTCTTTCTTTCTTTTTTTTTTTTATTTAGAGAAACCTCCCTTTTAGCAGATCTTGCTCTTACTTCACGGAGGAAAGACACACCATTATATTAAGACTCCCAGCCTTCCACCATCTGCTGCCACCATTCTTCTGCATTCTTGTCCATCATTTTTATTCTTCTCTCATAATCCTGCCTCATGTTCAAGGTGAATCCTTGCATATCTTCTCGGGTTCCTGTCCCCCTTTTGCTCTCAGGGGCATTCATATCTTTTTTCGGTCCTATATTTTCAGCCTCTTCCTCTTCACTGGATCCTTTTTGGCAGTAAATGTATATATATTAATTTTTAAAAACACTTAATTTTTTATAGCAGATTTAAGATTACAGCAAAATTTAGAGGAAGATACAAACATTTCTCATATACTCCCTGACCGCACACATACAGAATCTCCCCCATTATCAACACTCCTCTTCAGAATGGTACTTTTTTTTTTTTTTCTTTTTTTACCAACAGAGAACCTCCACTGACACATCATATCGCCTAAAGTCCATAGTTTACCTTAGGGTTTACTTTTGGTGTCACCCATTCTGTGAGTTTGGAAAAAACTTTAATAGCCTGTATCCATCATTATGAGTATTTTCATTACCTTAAAAATACAGAGTATTTTCATTACCTTAAAAGTCTTCTGTACTCTACCTGTTCATTGCTCTCCCTACACCCCCTAGCAACTACTGATCTTTTTTCTGTCTCCATAGTTTTACCTTTTCCACAATGTCATATTTTTGGAAACAATACAGTATGTAGCTTTTTCAGATTAGCTTCCTTCACATAGTAATATGTACTTAAGGCTCCTTCATGTCATCTCATGATTTGAGAGCTCATTTCTTTTCAGTGCTGAATACTATTCCATTGTCTGGATGGACCATGGTTTGTTTTTCCAGTCACCTACTGAAGCATATCTTGGTTGCTTCTGAGATTTGACAATTATGAATGAAGCTAATAAAGTTTCTATAAACATTCTTGTGCAGGTTTTTTTGGTTGGTATAAGTTCCTAACTTTTGGGCGAATACAAGAGAGCATGGTTACTGGCTCTTTTGATAAGAGTATGTTTAGTTTTGTAAGAAACTGTTTTCCATTTTTGGAATTTTCCAGAATGGCTCTACCATTTTGCATTCCCACCAGCAGTGAATGAGAGTTCCTGTTGCTCTACAGCCTCAGCAGCATTTAGTAATGTTAGTGTTGTGGATTTTGACCATTCTAGTAGGTAGGTAGTGGTATATCATTGTTGTTTCAGTTTGTATTTTTCTGAGGACATATGACAGGAAGCATTTTTTCATATGCTTGTCATATGTATCTCTTCCTTATTTATTTTTAAAAATTTAATGTTTATTTTTGAGAGAGAGAGATACACAGAGTGCAAGTGGGGAAGGGACAGAGAGAAGGAGACAGAGAATCCAAAAGCAGGCTCCAGGCCCTGTGCTGTCAGCACAGAACCCAATGTGGGGCTTGAACTCAAGAACTGTGAGATCATAATGTGATCTGAAGTTGGGTGCCCAACTGACTGAGCCACAGAGGCATTCTTATCTTCCTTTTTTTTTTTTTTTAATGTTTATGCACTTATTTTGAGAGACAGACAGACAGACACAGAGAGAGAGAGAAGGGGTAGAGAGAGAAAGAGAGAGAATCCCAAGCAGGCTCCATGCTGTCAGTGCACAGCTTGATGCAGGGCTCAATCCCACAAACCTGAGCCAAAATCCAGAGTCAGATGCTCAGCTGATTGAGCCACCCAAGCACCATATGTATAGTTCTTATTTAGGGAGGTGTCTGTTAATGTCTTCATCTCATTTTAAAATCAGTTTGGTTGTGTTCTTATTGTTGCATTTCCATTGATATTTCAACACAGTTAAATCTCTCACATGGTCAGCAACCACAACAACTGAAGCAGTAGCAGTAGCAGTAGCAACAAACATACACATACAATCCAAGCCCCAAACCCTCAGACTCCTCTCTTAATTCCACATCCATCTCTGCCTTATCTTTGTTTTTTGTCTTTCTCAGTGTAGAGGCCAAGGGCAGGCTGCCCCAAAGTGGGTTACTTTGGTACGGAGATTATTCTGAGCTGAAGGCACTTGAGACCCTATAGGCTCCAAAGAAAATTTTGTCCCTCCTTTAACCACACAGAAGAATCTTAATTGGGAGTCTTTCCTAGAATAAGGGTTATTAACAGAGGTGAATTTTATTTGAATGACCCATGTATATGGTAGGGCAAACATCTAATTACCAAACCTCTGTTCTTCTTATTGTGCGTGAAATGCATTCCTTTCCTTGGAAGTCCCAGACCCCTTCCCCCTTTCTCTTTAGTTCAGGATGACATGTATGTACCTCATCTTGCCTGTCTTTGGAATTTCCACATCTGTGGGGATTCCCTGTACATACATTATTAAATTTGATTTTCTCCTATTGATCTGTCTCATGTTACAAGTTCCCTTGAAGGGGATAGGAAATCTTGCTCCCTCATAGAGAAACTCATTGACTGGGTTGTCCAGAGTTGCTGTCTCCACTTCCCATGCACCTCCTCCTGAGGTGTGGCTTTTGTCTCCAGCCCTCTTTCTCTTCCAGCATCTCCAAACTTAGAAAATGGCAGCAGCATTCACCTAGTTGCCCTTGCCTGAAGTCTGGGAAGTAGTCTGACTCTGCCCACTTTGCTCACCTCCCCACATAAAATTAATCACCTGGTTCCATTGATTTGGTCACTGAGTCTCTCCCAAATTAATTTACCCACTTTTCCCCACTCTAATTGCCCTCTCCTTAGTTAATTTGGGAAGATATTATTTCTTATGTGAAAATGATGGGCAGGTTGATGTGCATTGCTTTGTGATGGGATCATAAAGACTTAGGGGTGCTAGTGACTGCACAGGCAAAAAATGCAGTTGCTGGAGAGTTCCTTGTCATTTCAACGTCCATCTTGTGTGGGTTTTCTGTTTGAAACAGTGACTTCTGCATCTCTCTGTTGGTTACCTTTTACTTCCCTGGCATTTTCCTCTCATTTATGAGGCACACCTCTGTTGTTCCTAGAAGTTCTGAGCTCACAGCTGTCCATTCAGTTCTGTGGTTGCGTCTTGGCTCTGACCCTCCTCAGCTATAAGAGCTGGAACAGACCATGGACTCTCTTGACTCTTATTTTCTTTATCCATAAAGTCACTGGCTTCCCCTAGACCAGTGGGTCTCCACCCTAGCTGCAAATTACCATCATTTGGGGGGACTTTTGGAATAATGACATTAGCATCCTGACTTCCCACCCTCAAAATTGTTTAAAACTCCCCTCAGAGATCTCAATGTGTAGACAAGGTTGAGAACCATTGACTTAATGATTTTAAAGGACCTCAGCTCTCCTGTCATTTCGTGTTTTTAGCCATGCCCCAATCCCAAGTTGAGATTTCCCTTAATGTTTTTACTAAGTTGGGAAGAAATAGCTGTGAAATTCCCCCCACCCCCTTCCATCTGCTGTTTGTTCTTATTTACATACGATGGAACCCAGCCCACTGATTTACAGTTCTGGTTCCCTACAACTGTTATTGAACTGAAAACATAGCTGAAAACTTATTAAACAGAAAAAAAAATTATTTTGAGCTTTGTGCCGACAATTCATTATAGAACCAAGGAAACATCTAAACTTTTCTTCTAGAATTAATGCTAAAAATGGATTTACAACCCTATAATCTCAAATGAAAATTTTAATTCTGGTGCCAAACCTAGTATTCTTTCTTGAATGTCATACCAAGAAAATCAAAGCATCTCTGCAAGGGAATGGAATTTTGCGAGGTTTGCACCCATATACAGGCAAGGCTTCCCCAGATTACCCTGTGTGGGCCTCTGAAGGCAAGTGTTAGAATCGCCCTTTTCCTCGTTCTCTCTGCTGATCCATAAACATGGGAAGAAAAGCCAGGGTGAACCCACCATCAGTGTGGGTGTGTGGTCTCACTGTTGAAACATTTTGAAATAGGTCTTTCAGAAGACTGCTCTTCTGGAGCACCCCCCTTTAGACCTACCATTTTAGATTTGAAATAACCTAAGACTTTTCTAAGCTTCAAGGGAATAGAGAGGAGATGAGGAGGATTATAGAAAACAGCCAAGCATTTGGTTTGACCACTGGAACTAAATTTGGGAAGAACTGGGGTCCTGACATAAGTCTGATTTATACTGGGGAAGTGTCCCTTGGGGTTTCCCTTTTAACAGTATCTCTTTCAACTGTTAACTCACTTTTTTTCTGCAATACCCGCCTGAAATACAAAGCCATGTCTTTGCTTGTCTCTCTCAAATCCTTATTAACTATTGAAATTTGTTGCCACCTTGTTAAGGATAGCTTAATTTTAAGTATAGAAAGGTCAGTTACTAGGTAGCCATAACCTATAGTGAATTCCTTTCCCCATGTAATCATTTTACAGCTGGACCATCAAATCATTCTCTGCAAAGGAATGATTCGTTATCTTCTAGTAATGGGGGACAAAGGGCATTTTCCTGGGGAAAGAAATGTTGCCAGAGCTTGGAGTCAAGGTGACATGAACCTCTTTCCCAGCATGTTTGGCACTGAACTATTTCTCATGGCTCAGAAAACCTTGTTTTGGGGCGCCTGGGTGGTTCAGTTGGTTAAGTATATGACTTAAGCTTAGGTCATGATCTCACTGTTTGAGGGTTCAAGCCTTGTGTCTGGCTCTGTGCTGACAGCTCAGAGCCTGGAGACTGCTTTGGATTCTGTATCTTGCTCTTGCTCTGCCCCTCCCCTGCTTGTGCTCTGTCAGTCTCTCTCAAAAATGAATAAACATTAAAAGAAAACCTTGTTTGAAGCTTCTTGGTTTTGACCCGTCTCTTTGGGTATTTCCTTATAGATGGAGGAATTGATTGAGGGTGTTCGCTGGGCCTTTATTGACATGCTGGAGAAAGAAAATGAGTGGATGGATGCAGGGACAAAAAAGAAAGCCAAAGAAAAGGTAAGGATTCCTTTTGATAAAACACTCTTTTTGTTTAATACATTTTCATGTTCAGTATTGTGTACTTGATTTAAAATTTTTTTATATTCATTTATTTTTTTCTTATGTTTTAATTTTTTGCTTACACTGTAATTTTATTTTTTAATTTTTAAAATATAATTTATTGTCAAATTGAATAACATACAGTGTGTACAGTGTGCTCTTGGTTTGGGGGTAGATTCCTGTGGTTCATCGCTTCCATACAACCCCAGTGCTCATCCCAACAAGTGCCCTCCTTAATGAAATGTTCATTTATTTCTGAGAGAGAGAGTTCATGTGAGTGGGGGATGAGCAAAGAGAGAGGGAGACACAGAATCTGAAGTAGGCTCCAGGCTCTGAGCTGTCAGCACAGAGCCCAACGTGGGACTCGAACTCAAAGCACAGGATCATGACCTGGTCTGAAGGTGGACACCTAAGTGACTGAGCCACCTAGGCGCCTCTTCTGTACCTGATTTTTATATTGACTGAACTGTTGACTCTGAATGACTCCAGAGTTAGATGTCTGTTTTGGGATGAATGCATAGATTTCATCATTAGGAGATAAGAGAAAGTAAGATCTGCCCTTTTCCTTTCTCAAACCGCATTTCCAACACCTTATAATGCAGCCTTGCCTCCTCTCTTAGTTGCTGTTTCTAAGAGCTGCATGGCCTGCTGCCCTGCGAATTTTGCCACAAGCCGTCATTGGCTGTGGCAGAATGCAGAGCAGTGGGGAGCCATGGGGAGCAGCTGGCAGAAAAGCCCTCAAGGCACAAAGAAGAAAAACCCTTACTGGCTGTGTGTCCTTCTGCTTTGTGCACAATGTACACGAATGTCTTCAGGAAGATCTTTTCCTGTAACCAAGCAGGTCTGCTTCCTAACCATCACTTACTTTGCTCTGATGATCCAAATAGTATGCTTATAAACTGCAGACCAGTGGTAGAGCATTGTGTCAGAAGACAAAAATGTTTTCTAGTAGAAGTGGACACTCGGTAGGCCTTGTGCAACAAGGGAGAGCAAGGAGTGAGAGAAGTATTTGGCAGCCATGCTAATACTAAAAACAAACAATCAGACCCATCTTGAACTCTAGGTGTTCAGATGGAGCTGAAGCTCAAGTGGGTAGGGAATCCCTGCTGCATTCTTAATGGATGCTGCTCTGTGTCTGGGAGACTCTGAAGTAGGAGCACTTCTTTATACATGTATTTTGAAAGTTTGCTGATGATAGTAATCCTCTGGGATGCCTAAATGCTCTATAGCTTTCTGGGCCCCTCCCCTGCAAGGTTTGATTTAGTGGACTGAAGGTGCAGTGTGAACATTTGTGATTTTAGCCAGTCTCCCTGGTGAGTTTTAGTGCTAGGCAGGCCTGGGGAACATGGCTCAGAGTCATTCTGAGTCATGCTGAGTACAGATATTTTTGCCCTATGGTCAAAAACCAGAGGGAGAGGATAGGGCAGTGAAACTACTTTTTATGATACTATAATGGGTGGATACATGTTGTCATACATTTGCCCAGACCAATAGGAAGTACAACACCAGGAGTGAATCCTAACGGTAAACTATGGATTCTGGGTGGTAATGATGTATCAATGTAGGTTCAGTGATTGTAACAAAAGTCTCAATCTTTTGGGGAATATTGTTAATGGGGGAGGGTATGCATGTGTCAGGGTGGGGTTTTATGGGAAATCTCTGTGTTTTCTTTTCAGTTTTACTGTGAACTTAAGTCTACTCTAAAAATATAAGGCCTATTAAACAGACAAAAAAAAAAAAAAAAACCCTAAGAGGGTAACATTCAGAGAATGCTTAGCCTTATTGAAATGAGAACATGCAGAGGCTTAGCAAGGGTATTTTCTAGAGCTTTACTACTCCAGAGATGGATAAATAGTCCCATAGATATTTTTCTCAATAGACATGAAAGGGATGTTCACTGTTTACAGTGAAGAAAAAACTTGGGTGGCTGGGGGTGGCAGGTGTTGGAAGAAGACAAAGGGGAAGTTGGATTTTTCCCCTCGAGAATCTGTCAGAGCTGTCTCAAGTAATGTGCGGCACAAGTGGATGAAGGCAGGAGCATGCGGGCTGTGATGAGAAGCTCTCCAGATGGTAGATGAAACTTTTGGCACCAACATATTATTGTTTTTTGAAGGCTTCATTTATTTGCTGTGTTAGCTTGTGATATCTGTAACACAGTTTGTCTTGCACTGGGCAATTGAGAGCTCAGAGCACTGAGGACTCTTGATCATAGCCTGATCCCTCATGGACTGAGGGTCACCTTTGTGGAGGGTGGAGTGGACTGATGAGGGGGGTGTGTGTGTGTGTGTGTGTGTTATGAATGGATAGATACCAGACGAATGTTCTGGGGACTGCAGTCAGTTCTTTGGGAAGTATGATTGGTTGCCTCAGGGGGAGATCTTCTGAGTGGCATAAAGGAGTGGGCACCTTACAGTTGGGTCTTCTAGGCAGGTGGCCCATGGATCCTTCTTGAAGGCACATTATTCTCAATTCTTCTAGTGTTAGGCATGTTCCTGTTTGCCCCTGAGTTCTCCAGTCTTCTATTTTATTTCAATGAGAGCTGTCACCTTTTCTTCTAAAAGTACTCTTTGAACACTCTGCTTTCTTTGAGCTGAGTTCAACCTGCCAGGAACTCAACTAGTTCCTTGACAGGTACAAATATCAAAGGGAATTTTCCTCCTGGATCTCACCAGGCTCCCTGAGTATGTCCTGTATTTCAGAGTTCAGGGACGTTACTTTAATAAAAGGCAAGAAAGAAGGAATGTTGTCCAAGAATTTTCAGCAGTGCTCCAAAGCATGTCAAGCCCTGGACCCCAGAAGATGCAGATTTTCTTTTTCCAAATTAAATGAACATGCAGTTCTGGAAATGACCTCTGGGCGGAGCTCATAGACTCATAAAGACAACATTTTAGGAAGCTGAAGGCATTTATGCAGCTTGCTGCTCTGGGGTTGTTTTTGAAAACTTATTTTTTTTTTCTTGCCCTTTTCCTCTGCTGTCCTCAATTTGATTGCCTTTTAATAGTCAACAAGAAAGGAGAGGTTCTGCCTACTAATTCCTTGAATCTTAGGTGGAAATCTCTGAAGATCTTAGGGCTTTGTCTTTCTGATACTGAGTAGCCTCTGCATTAAGACAGAATTTGCCTGCATTCAAAGTGGAGGTGAATAATTTGCCTGCTCTTCCCGGTATGACTTGGCACTGTTCTTTGGGCATGTGTTGTATGCAGTATATCACCCAGGCGGAAGATTTCTCATCAGTAATAGTGCCCACACTGGGCCAATGCTGAGTCACTTGGCAACCCATTGGGAAAGCTGGAAGAATGTTCGAATATGCGAATGGGAGCAGCTTTTCTTTCTCTCACCATGAAGCTCTGGACTGCAGCAAATTGCAGCACTGCCTATATTGGGTGTTGACCTAAGCAATCCCTTGTACCAGGCCTCCTGAATGGGGAGGGTCCAGATACCTACAGTGGGTTGAGGCCTAACACCTTGACTTGTATGGCAGTGACCATGGTTTCAAAATGGAAGTGTTGTGATGTGACTTTGTCGTGTTCTTCACTAGGGGTGATACTGTAAAAGATAAACGAGGATGCCTTTGCCCCTTTGAAGGGTGAATTTGTTATCTCAGTCTCCCTGCCTTTCCCCTCTGATCTCTTAAGAAGTCATGAGTTGTTTAGTATTGTGAAACTGACAGTGTAGGTTTCAATTGGAAATTTAATATCATGAAATAGGCACCAATTTTTCTTTAGGATTCTGTTTTCTGCAAGCATATGCTTTAACTGTAAACTAGCAGCAAAGGATAGGAAGCCTGTTATTTTTTCAGTTATCATAGATGTGGAATGAATGTAAGTAAAGTGATACAAATTATTTTGGGGTATGTCTTCTGAAATATTTGCCTTTTCAGAATAGAGTACGAAGATCTCAAGGTCACTACCTAGCGATTCTGAGGCCTGGCAGGAAGGGATACAACACTGCCTTTGGCTGTCCTAGTGGCAAGAGCAGGGCTTCTGCTGGAGAGGTCTGTGTCAGATCAGGAGGAGCAGCTTCCTGAATTCACCTGGTCCCCACCTAGATTGAATTCTGTATCCAAAAACTGGATCCTTCCTGAAATACTTGTTTGTGCTCTTTACTCTTTGGATCTATGTTTGCCTGGCTACCCCTCGAGGAAAAGACCTGGATTGAACTCCTAGGAAGGCAGTATCCTTAAGATACTGTGAGTGACCTTAACCTTGGCCAAAGTAGGTGCAGAGGGTTCCTGAAAGTATACTGCATGGTCCCATGTCCACAGGCATGTAACTCTCAGGCACAGGCTTTGAGCAAGGTGGGAAGAGTTTTCCTACAGAGGGCCAAACAAAAGTGTATTTCAATACCTCTTTGGCTTTGACTCTTTCGGGGATGAAAAATAGTCTTTTCTTGTACCCTTCTAACTACTTGACTGGGCTCCCTGTAGCAAAGGATATATTAATGAGAGAAAATCAAACTGAAGTTTATTAACATGTATATCTCATACATACATTAGAGAAACTCAGAAAAATGAATAACTCAAAGAGGTGGCTGAGAGCCCCGGCTTACATAGATAGCATCTTTAACAAAGAATACTAAATTTGCAGTGAAATGAAAAAGGAAAGAGGTTTTAGACTTCCAAGGGCAGCAGATTATGGGAAGGTAAATATATGAGAAACAAATGGTAGACACAGGCTAGTTAGTGAAGTTTGTTTCATGGTCTACTCTGGTGCTGTCTTTAGGCTGATAGTCGTCTTTGGTGACTCATCTTTGTCCTTCTTGGTAGAGAAGGCAGAGGTGCATTAGAGATGCAAGTTCCTGGGTCACCCCAGACCTGCTGAGCCCTGGTGTGGTGGTAGGAGGCCCAGTGCCATGCCATTACCATTTCATTGCACATCTATCTGACCTCCAGCTATAGGCGCCTGCACTTTGCCCAAGAGCTTTCTCTTACCATTGGAACCTGCTGTGCCACTCATACAGAGGGCCCAGCGGTCTGGAGAATGAGCACACGCAATGACTGATGGGAGTTGCTGTGTATGTGTTGCAGCCCTCTCCTCCCTCAAGTATATGTTCAACATGGGCTCCCAAAGTTCCCCCAGTGGGGTAAGCTCCACTTGCTCACATGGGCAGCTGACTCAAAACCTTTACTAACAGCCTGCCTTGCTCTTCTCACTTCTCTGGTCCCTTCCTGGTGTTTGATGTTTCTTTCACTTGCAAGATGAACTGCTTATACTCCAGTCCTTGTCTCAGATCTGCTCTTCAGGGTCCGCAACTAGGGCATAGCTCCCGGGGTATGCGCTCTTTCCATCCTTCCTGAAGGCACTTCACTGCATCTTCATGTGAGCATCACTTCAAATTCAATTTCACAAATGGTTTCAGAACCCATGATGTGCCAGGTGCTGGAGTAGGAGCTGCAGGTTCAAAGACGATTAGTGGCTTCCTTTCCCTGGGGCTTTCACTCTCCTGGGAAAGGACAGCAGGAACGTGGGTGCTGGGCAGATGGGGAGAAATTTTAGTTAATGCAATGGAGAAACAAAGTGCTCCTGGATGCCACTGTAAGGGAGGAAGATTCTAAGGAGCCCAAACCCTGTGTGTGCACTTGACTCAGGCACTGTCCTCTCTGTGCCTCCCTTCTCATCACTGCCAGTGTCCTTGTAGCCTATGGGTAAGGCTTCCTGTGGCTCTTCCTTGCAGACCTCAACAGCTCTGCACACAGCTCACTTTCCCGTGATACCTTCACTCTTGCTTCATTTCACATTTTCATTTTAAGTTGTTCTGTGGAAGAAAAGACAGGGAAAAGCTTTTGTCAAACTGTCTCCTGACCTTCCCTGTTATAAATTCAAGACTGCATGTGCTCAAGAATGTGTGGTTCTTGCCTCTACTCCATTGCTCCTCCAGGGACACACAGCATGTAAACATCTTCCAGCATCCTTCCCCATTCCCTTTAGATCCCTGGCTCACATGTGCTGCTGTCATGAGCTAGTTGGCTCTCTCCAACTCCATGTCTCTGCCTTACATTGCACATCCTGGCCAGGGTAGCAGCTTTCATAATTGCATCTCTTCTCACTGGCCCCAACAGGAAGTACAGTATAGAGGTTAAGGCTGTAGACCTCCTCATATTTCTAGCAAGGGAAGAGAGTGCCCTGATGAGTATCAGAACCCAACTAGGCCATTTGCTCCACTGCTGTTCTGTCTACTGAAAAGCCCTTCTTCTTTTTTTTTTTTTTTTAAATGTTTTTATTTATTTCTAGGAGAGAGAGAGAGACAGCGTGAGCAGGGGAGGGTCAGAGAGAGAGGGAGTCACAGACTGAAACAGGCTCCAGGCTCTGAGCTGGCAGTCAGCACAGAGCCCGACGCGGGGCTCGAACCCACGAACCGCGAGATCATGACCTAAGCGAAAGTCGGACGCTTAACCGACTAAGCCACCCAGGCGCCCCAGAAAAGCCCTTCTTGATAGAGATCCATACACTCCTCCTAGGTCACTTCTAATCTTGACTGCATGTCTTTCCCCAGGAAGTATGCAGAATAAGTCTTCCATGTAGAAAGGCCTGCTAGTATTCGAAGATGTTTAATGTGTTTCTATTTCAGATGAAATGTCTTTAATGTTCCTAATAAATTAACAAACATTATATGCCAGGCTGGATGTTCTAAATGCCTTGCAAATATGAACTACTATAGTGCCATAATGCCCACATGAGGCAGGTCAAAATTTTCTGTTTTCCAAATGAGGAAACTAAAGCATACATGCTCGCCCAAGGCCGTATAGCTTGTAGGCAGAAGAGCTGGAACTCTGTCCTTGGCAGTCTGCTCTGGGCTTTTATCCACAATGCCAGTGGGTCTCCGTGTGTGGTACGCAGACCAGCAGCATCGGCATCACCTAGGAAGTAGCTAGAAATGCAGATTCTTGGTCCTACTCCAGATCTCTAGAATCTGAAACTCTGGGAGGGGACCCAGGAATCTGCATTTTAACAAGCCTCCAGGTGATTCTGATGCAGCCAGTGTGAGAATCACTGCTCCAGGTTGTGGTTGTGATGCTTCAGCCTTCTGGCTGCTGTCCAGTTTTCAACATCTTTTCTTAAAGCTCCAGTTCAGAGCTCAGCACAATATTCTAGATATAGTCCAACTAACACAGCCCAATGGGAATATTATTACTGCCTTTGTTTTGCATACAAATTACATAAAAAATCCGAAGTTTATATTATGGCTGACATTTCTCCTCAGCCATATCTCTGTTGGCTCATAACGAATTTACGGTCAGTTAATGTCCAGGTCTTTTTTTTTGTATCTCCCAGGAACTATTGTTAAGCCATGTTGCTCCAGCCCTAAACTTGGCTTTGTTTTTTAACCTCTCATCCCAGAACTTCACGTTTATTCTTATTTAAATCCATTTATCTTTGGTTCATGGCTCAGCTTTTAAAAATATATACATTTCTGGATCTTCTATATGTTTATTTTTGTTACAAAAAACTATGCTCATTGAAGAAAATCCTTTTTTTCTTAAATAGTATATTGTCAAATTGGTTTACATATAAAACCCAGTGCTCATCCCAACAAGTGCCCTCCCCCATCACCCCCCTTCCCCTCTCCCCCACCCCCATTAGTCCTCAGTTTGTTCTCAGCATTCAACAGTCTCTCATGGTTTGCCTCCCTCCTTCTCCCCAACTATTTTTCCCCTTCATTGAAGAAAATCTTTAAAGTATAAAAGTAGAAAGAAAAAAAATTGTTAATTCCATCATCCAGTCTTTCTTTATGAGAATTTTCACTGTTACTGGATATTTTTTCCACTGGTTGTGCAGGAAGTTACTTAAACAGTTCTCCATAGTGGGATACTTAGCTTGTGCTGTTAATGATATTATGATAAACATTTTGTGCATAAATAAAGCTTTTCCTGCATTCAGAACTAATTTCTTAGAATAGGATCCTAAAAAACCATTAAAAATCTCACGTCTGTCACTCAATGTATCAACTACTGTCTCCACTTCTAAATGATTCGTAATCTGATAAATCTGCTTTTTTATTTGATTGGTTTTCTGGGCTATTAATGAGCATGCTTACAAATGGGGCAGGAATTGGTCTATTTGCTTATCCTTTAGAAATGCCTTCCAGATTCATCTATTGAGCAGATTGACGGAGAATCTGCTCTGTGGCAGGTCTTTTGTTAGGTGCTAAGTAATTTACTAACGAGTAGATTTTTAGTCTAGTTGTTCTACTTTGATCAACTCCATGAAACCATCCTCCAGTTTCTCCATTTTGCCTGCTCAGAGATCATAAGGTATTTAGCAGTGCCTCGTTATAACCCAGTTACACTGTATTTAGGGTATACCGTAATTTACTGTTGTTCTTTTAAAAAAGAGGAAACCGGATGATATTGAACATTCACTGGGCTCCCATTGTTTCTAAGGTCCCTTGTTATCCTCAGTGCATATTACTTCATTCCATGGGCTACAGCCAGCTATTCAGACTCCCAAGAATCTTCCCTCCCAGCCAACTGGAAGCACTCAAATCCTGTTGAGTATATCTTCCAAACAACCTTTAAATCTTTATCATTTCTGTTTCATAGTTCTTTCCTCCCCTAGCTTCTCATGCTTTTTTCCCTTATTTTTAAAAAATTTAATAAGATTCACATAACATAAAATTATAACCTTTTTTTTTTTTAATTTTTAATGTTTTATTTATTTCCGAGAGAGAGAGAGAGAGAGCGTGAGCAGGGGAAGGTCAGAGAGAGAGGGAGTCACAGACTGAAACAGGCTCCAGGCTCTGAGCTGGCAGTCAGCACAGAGCCCGACGCGGGGCTCGAACCCACGAACTGCGAGATCATGACCTAAGCAAAAGTCGGACGCTCAATCGACTAAGCCACCCAGGCGCCCCTAAAATTATAACCATTTTAAAGCTACAATTCAGTGGCTTTTAGTACTTTCACAATGTTGTGCACCCATCACCTCTGTCTAGTCCAAAACGTTTCTGTTACTCCAAAAGGAAACTTCATACCCATTAGCAGTCCTTCCTCATTCTTGCCTTCTCCTAGCCCCAGGCAACCACCAGTCTCCTTTCTCTGTATGGATTCACCTATTCTGCATATTTCATATACGTGGAATCCTATAATATGAGACCTTTCGTGTCTAGCCTGTTTCACTCAACATAATGTTGTAACATGTATCCTTTCATCTTTATTAATCCATTTCCTCATTTATTGTCTTGGGAAGAGAATAACAGAGTAACCTTTTTTAGCATTTCTGATAGCTAAGACTTCCCTGTCTTCTCTCAACTTCAGAATAAGTATCCTAGTGTTTACTCCTCACTACAAAACTCTCTCCCCAAATCTAGAGCACTGAGTTGAAGTGACCACTGTGAGGGAAGAACTGTGGCTGGCTGGCTGGTACTTGTAAGCTCAGAACCTAACATCGTCTGACACTCCCTTCTGTGGCTACTGGGCAGACCTTAGTAAGGATCATGTCTCCACCAAACACATAGGCAAGAAAGACATATTTTGGGGGACCTTGATTTCTTTACCCATGAAATGAGAACGTTAAACTACCATTTTCACAGAGCATTTGGCAGGATTAAGGAAGGAAGTATAGTTTCCTCTTATTTCCTCCTCACCAAATGATGTGATGTGCCATTATAGTCTCCTAAAATTGAGAGAGAAAGCTAATGTCAAATAAATTGTTTTCTTTGGGGATGGAGGTACAAAGTAAACCTTTATTGACTTGCACTCTGTTCAAAAATTTTAAACGTTTTATTAGAGAAATTTTTAAATGTACGTGAAAGTGTACCTAATAGATCCCCAGGTCCTCCTCATCCAGCCTCACCAGTGAGCTTCATTTGCATTCTGATTTCATGCACTTCCCGCCCCACCTGTTTTTATGCTCGAGAATTCAAAAGCTAATCCCCAACATCATTTTACTATAAACATATTATGTATCTTCAACAGATAAGCATTTTTTTAACTAAGCACAGTACTAGGAACATACCCAACGACATTGACAATATCTCATTAATTAGTAGCCTATGTGCAGTTTTCTGTAATTGTCCAAAACATGTTTGTTTCTTTTTTAAAAAAAAAACAATTCATTCAAATCAGTATCCAACCAAAGTATACATATTGCAGTTAACCTTCAAAACTTTTAAGAGCTCCCACTCCTGCTTATCTGTGAATGTTATCTCTTGAAAAACTTGTGTCATTTGTCTGGTAGAGTTTTCAACAATCTTGATTTGGCTGATTGTATCCTAGTGTTTGAACGTGTTCTTCTGTCCTTTATATTTCCTGTTAATTGAATCTAGAGGCTTGATGAGATTCACATTCAATTTTTCTTTGGCAGGAAGACTCAGTGGCAGCACTGTGTGCTTCCTGTGGTGGCCTTGCAGTAGGCTTGTGATGATGGGCTGCCCCGGTCCCAGGGCGGAGGTTGATCAGAAGGTTTGGGTCTGGTCAGCCTGATCCTTCCATTTTAACTTACCCATCAACGTTTCACCTCAGGCAGTGATCCTCTTTCTTGACTGTGTCTTAGACTCACCTAGGAAGCTTTTAAGAAAATCCTGATGCTTAGGCGGCACCCCAGGACAGTGGCATCCAGACTCCCTGGGGCTTCAGCATGTTTTTAAAGTTCTTTAGGAGATGTAAATGTGCAGCCAGGGTTGAAAACCACTGGCCTAATAATTATTTTTACAGTCATTCATAATATCACATAGGTACATGAGTTCATTAGGTATTGCATCTAGTAATTTTCAAGTTCTGTCATTCTGTCTGTATTTATTAGCTGGAATTGTTCTATAAAAAAGATTTTCCCTTATCAACAAACAACTTGAATATGGTGATACATAGTTTATACTGACATAAACTGCTGAAAGGTGGCCTGAGTATCTGTCTTTTTTTAATTTGTGCTATGAGTTGGTCTCTTAATACCTCCAAAGGTGCCAAAGCAGTTTTTTATTAATACCAGTATAGTTAACATACAGTATTTAGGATGTACATTATAGTGATTCCACAGTTCTATACATTGCTCAGTATTTATCACCATATGTGAACTTTTAATCCTTTTCACCTGTTTTACCCATATTCACCCCACCTCCCCTCTGGCAACCTCCAGTTTGTTCTCTATAGTTAAAAGTCTCTTTTTTGGTTTGTCTTTTTTTTTTTCTTTGTTTTGTTTCTTAAATTCCACATATGAGTGAAATCATACGATATTTGTCTTTCTCTGATGTATTTCACGAGCATTATACTCTCATATCCATCCTTGTTGTAAATGGCAGTCTCATTCTTTTTTATGGTTGAGTAATATTCCGTTGTGTGTGTGTGTGTGTGTGTGTGTGTGTGTGTGTGTGTGTGTATCACTTTTTCTTTATCTAGGCACTTATTGATGGGCACTTGGGCTGCTTCCACAATTGAGCTATTGTGAATAATAAGGCAGTAAACATAGGGGTCCATATATCTTTCTGAATTAATATTTTTGTATTCTTTGGGTAAATACCCAGTAGTGGAATTAATGGATGCTACCTATAGTGATTCTATTTTGAAGTCTTTGAGGGCCCGCCATATTGTTTTCCACAGCAACTGTACTACTATGCATTCCTACCAGGTCTCCTTTTTTTCCCCACATCCTTCCCAACACCTGTTGTTTTTAGTGTTGTTGATTTTAGCCATTCTGATCGGTGTGAGGTAATATCTCATGGTACTTTTGAATTGCATTTCCTTGATGATAAGTGATGTTGAGCATCTTATCATATGTCTGTTGAACATCTATATGTCTTTTTTGGAGAAATGTCTGTTCATGTCTTTTGCCCAATAATAAAAAAAAAAAATATATCTATTTTGAGAGACAGAGAATGTGAGCAGAGGAGGGACAAAGAGAGAGGGACAGAGAGAAATCCCAAACAGGCTCCATGCTGTTAGCACAGAGCCCAACACAGGGCTTGAACCCACGAACCATGAGATCATGACCTGAGCTTAAATCAAGAGACAGATGCTCAACTGACTGAGCCACCTACGCACACCTGCCCAATCTTTAAGTGGATTATTTTGTTTTTTGGTGTTGAATTTTACAAGTTCTTTATATAGTTTGGATACCAACCCTTTATCAGATATATCATTTGCAAATATCTTCTCTCATTCCATAGGCTGTCTTTTGACTTTGTTGATTGTTTATTTCACTGTACAGAAGCTTTTTATTTTGGTGTAGTTCTAGTAGTTTATTTTTACTATTGTTTCCCTTGCCTGAGGAGACATGCCTAGAAAAATGTTGCTATTGCCGGTGTCAGAGAAATTACAGCCTGTACCCTCTTCTAGGATTTTTATGGTTTCATACCTCACATTTAGGTCCTTAATTTGAGTTTATTTTTGTGTATGGTGTAAGAAAGTGGTACAGTCCCATTCTTCTCCATGTTGCTTCCCAGACATATCTCCCAAAACCATTTGTTAAAGAAACTTTTTCCTATTGCATATTCTTGCCTCCTTTGTACAAGATTAATTGACCATATAAATGCAAGTTTATTTCTGGGCTCTCTATTCTGTTCCATCAATCTATGTGTCTGTTTCTGTGTCCGTGCCATACTGATTTGATTACTACAGCTTTGTAGTATATCTTGAAATCTGGGATTGTGATACCTCCAGTTTTATTCTTCTTTTCCAAGATTGCTTTGGATATTCAGGGTATTTTGTGGTTCCTTACCAATTTTAGGATTATTTGTCCTGGTTCTGTGAAACATGCTGTTTGTATTTTATAGGGATTGCATTAAATCTGTAGATTGCTTTAGGTAGTATGGACATTTTAACAACATTTGTTCTTCCAGTGCGTGAACATGGACTATCTTTCCATTTCGCTTGTGTTGTCTTCAATTTCTTTCACAGTATTTTGTAGATTTCAGAGTAAAAACTATTTCACCTCCTTAGTTAAGTTTATTTTTGGTGCAACTGTACATGCAACTGTTTTTGTAATTTCTGGTTTTGCTGCTTCATTATTAGTGTATAGAAATGCGATAGATTTCTGTATATTGATTTTATATCCTGTGATCTTACTGAATTCATTGATCAGTTTTGGCAGTTTTTTTGTTGGAATTTTTAGGGTTTCTTTATATAGTTTCATGTCATTTGCAAATAGTGAAAGTTTTACTTCTTTCTTACCAGTTTGGATCCCTTTTATTTGGTTTTCTTGTGTGATCGCTGAGGCTAGGAGTTCCAGTATTATGTGGAATAAAAGTGGTGAGAGTGGACAAAGCCCTCAGGTTTTCCCCATTGAGGATGATGTAACCTATGGGCTTTTCATATATGGCTCTTACTATGTTGAGGTATGTTTCCCCTGAACTTACTTTTTAAGAAAATGTTCATTTATTTTGACAGAGAGAGAGCACATGCATGCATTCAAGTTGGGGAGGGTCAGAGAGAGAAGCAAAGAGGAGATCCTAAACACATTCCACCATGTCACTACCGAGCCTGACACCAGGGCTCGAACCCACAAGTTGTGACATCATGACCTTAGCCGAAATCAAGGGTTGGATACTTAACCGAGTCACCCAGGTGGTCCCCTCTAAACCTACTTTGATAAGGGTTTTTGTTTTTAATTTTTCTAATGTTTGTTTATTTTTGAGAGAGAGAGAGAGAGAGGCAGACTGCAAGCAGGGGAGGGGCAGAGAGAGAGGGTGAGATGGAATCCGAAGCAGGCTCCAGGCTCTGAGATGTCAGCACCAAACTGATGCGGGGTTTGAACCCATAACCTGTGAGATCATGACCTGAGTCGAAGTTGGACACCTCAGCCAGGTAACCCGATGAGGGTTTTTAAAATAATGAATGGATGTTGTACTTTGTCACATGCTTTTCATGTATCTGTTGAAATGAACCTAAGGTTTTTATCCTTTATGGTTGATGTGATATGTCATGTTGATTGATTTTTAAATATTGAACCACAGTTGAATTCCAGGAATAAATCCTACTTGATCATGGTGAATGAGTTTTTAAATGTATTGTTGGGTTCAGTTTGCTAATATTTTTGTGAAGGATTTTTGTATTTATGTTCATCAGAGATATTGGCCTGTAGTTCTCTTTTTTTGTAGTGTTTTTGTCTGGTTTTGGTATCAAGATAATGCTGACCTCATAGAATGAATTTGGAAGCTTTTCTTCGTCTGTTTTTTGGGATAGTTTGTGAAGAATAGGTATTAAATGTTATTTAAATGTTGAGTAGAATTCGCCTGTGAAGCTCTGGTCCTGGAATTTTGTTTCTTGGGAGTTTTTTGCTTATTGCTTTAATTTTATTGCTGGTAATTGGTGTGTTCAATTTTTTTGTTTCCTCCTGATTCACTTTTGAGAGGTTATATTTTTTTAAAAAAATTTTTTAAATGTTTTATTTATTTCTAGGAGAGAGAGAGAGAGAGACAGACAGACAGACAGTGTGAGCAGGGGAGGGTCAGAGAGAGAGGGAGTCACAGACTCTGAAACAGGCTCCAGGCTCTGAGCTGTCAGCACAGAGCCCGACGCGGGGCTTGAACCCACGAACCGCGAGATCATGAACCACCCAGGCGCCCCAGTATTTAAAAATTTTAACAATATCAGCCACCTGTAATAGTTTGAATATGGTACTGTAAAAGTGTTTAGTTTTTAAGAGTTTATTGGGTAGTATTATTTTAGGTTGAGGGTTTGGTTGGTTGTAGGACTTTGAAAGCATTTGGGAAAATGCCATGATAGCCTTCAAATGAAATTCCAGAGGCCCAAAGCAGAGAGCTACTTTTAAAATATTATAGGGAATATTTATTACTTTTATTCTTGGGGTGAGTGGGGGGAATTTAATGCCTGAGTTTATCCTCTTTTGGTCCAAATACAACTTGAGTATGTTAGGAATTCATTTAGAGACATATGTTTAGTTTGATTTGATATTAAATGAATCATTTAAAGCACTTTTTAAATTATTATTTTGAATTGAAGTCTATTTGACACACAGTATTACATTAGCTTCAGGTGTACAACTTAGCGGAAAAGAATCTGTTTTGATATATTGAGTTTTAATTGAATGGGAGAAGAGTTCATTAGGAATGTTCGAGTTCTCTGTGTACATTTTGTGATACTTTCTCCAGCCCAAGATGAAACTAATAGCCACGACGCATGTGTGTATTTGCTATCTCTGGGGTTGCATCTGCTGCTGTCAGAGACTCCCTTCTTATCTAGCTCTTTGTCGTGCTCAGTCAGTTGTAAGGGAATATCAGTTCCATTAATAATCCACGGACTGGACAGGCAGATAGTGGAGATGAGTAAAGAGAAAGAAATTGTATTTAACCCACTATTCTTAGTTCTCATTTTCTAGACCCTAGCATAGCCGAGTAGAGGTGGTCTGAGGGTGTGACAGCAAATCCACTTCTGACAGAATCTTGCTTATGAGCCAGAGAAACAACCCAACACCTAGAGAAAGAAGGTGAATGACATTGGGAACAAAGGTAAACATTTGGGGTTGGAAAAGTCCAGGGAAGCAGTGCTAGGAAAAAGTGGCATGACCGAAGTATTTGTATAGTATTTGGATGCTGACAACTTTGCCAAATAAATTTTATTTTGATTTTTTTTCTTTTCAAGTTTGTGGGGGGTTTTTTTTTAGCTTTTGCAAAAATTTATTTATTTTGATTTTTTAAAATATAATTTATTGTCAAGTTAGCTAACATGCAGTGTATACAGTGTGTTCTTGGCTTTGGGAGTAGATTCCCATGATTCATTGCTTATAGACAGCGGCACTATCAATGGCCAAATTATAGAAAGAGCCCAAATGTCCATCAACTGATGAAAGAATAAAGAAGATGTGGTTTATATATACAATGGGATACTACTTGGCAGTGGGAAAGAATGAAATCTTGCCATTTGCAACAATGTGGGTGGATCTGGAAGGTATTAGGCTAAGTGAAGTCAGTTAGAGAAAGACATATCATATGACTTCACTCACATGTGGAGTTTGAGAAACTTAATAGAAGACTTTGTGGGAAGGGAAGGGGGAAAATAGTTTCAGTCAAGTTTGTATTTAACTTCTAGTTAGTTAACATATGTGGTATAATTGGTTTCAGGTATAGAATTTAGGGATTCATCACTTAGCTGTAATACCCAGTGCTCATCACAAATGCCCTCCTTAATACCCATCATTCTTGTTGTTTCACATAAACACAATTCCTTTTTTTTTTTTTTTTAAAGAATTTATGGAAGGATTGATTCCTTGTAGAGGAGTTTGGAGTTATTTGCTATTCATTTTGGATCTGGATCAGTCAGTTGCCAGAAGGAAGAGAACAGGTTTTAATTTTCTTCTTGCAGGTAGAATGCCTCACCTACTGCATTGCTCTGTGTTTGGGTTATCCGTTGCTGTGTAGCACCCACCCCAAACCTTGCCAGCTCAAAGTGGAAGATACCTTATGATCATTTCTCATGATTCTGTGGGCTGGGTTAGGGTTAAGCTGGATGGCTCATCTACTGGCCTCATCTGGAGTCTCTCATGCAGTTGCATTCATGTGTTGGTCATGGCTGGACATCTGAGGTGGCTTCTTCACTCATGTCTGCCACCTCAATGTTCCTCCTCTGGCTTCTTTCTCCAACAGAGTGGCATGGTATATACTCTTAAAGGAAGGCTAAGGGTTCCAAGAAGAGGAATCCTAATTTGCCAGTCTTTCTAAGGCCTGGGCCTAGAGGTCTCAGGTTTCTTTTGCAGCATCCTCTTGAGCAGAGCTGGGGACAAGCCCAGTCCCTATTGAAAGGCAGGTGAAAGACTTCATCTCTTGGCTTGAGGAGCAGTGTGAGCATACACCGACAGGAGCTATTATTGGCAGCCATGTTTGGCAACTAGCTACCTGCAGTCAGTATCCTTTGCCTCTCTTATCTGTGTTCATTGTTACATTGTTTACATTAGAGAATTTTGAACTTTTTTTTAGCCTGTCTTTAACACCTGACCGCTGAGTGTCATTATTATTATTTTTTGCTGTTTTCCTGTTTGTTTGGTTAGGTTGTTTCTTATTACTGACTGATTTCTTTTTCTTAGCTCAAGGCCAGTATATATTGACTCAGAATTGTTTGCGTGATCTAACTATTGAGCTGTGATGGGGAAAGGTCTCTGCTTCAGTTCTGTGAGACCTTCCTTCCTGCTCTAAGAAATTCCTACTAGGTTTTGGAGGTGAGTTGAACTAAATCACAAGGAGCCCAACTCCATTCTCATAGACAGATTTTTTTTCCCATGTTACATTTGAGTTCCTTAGCAAATAAACTTAATTTTCAGTATAGACACACTCTATACTCTATATTGACTTCCTGTATTCCATAAGTAAAGACTCGATGTTGACAAGGGCCATGTTTCACTGCACATCCTTGGTGACCTAAGGTAAAGGGGGAAGATCTTCTGCCTATGGTCTATTCTGGTGTTCCCAGCACTGACAGTCACCATGCAGCTAATGAGAGTTTCCTCCCAGGAGTTTGTAAGGATTAAACTACTGAGTCAAATAGACCTGTCCCAGAGCAGAGTCGAGTCAAGGATGATGCTGAAGTTATGTCCTTTAGGGACACAGAAAAGAGCCTTTGCTTAATTGTGATGTTTAGTTATAAAAACAAATTTACAAGTATATGGAAAAATTTGACTAGATCTTCTAGGTTTTTGAAAATGCAAGCTACAGTTTGGCAAAAGCAGTTTGTACAGATCTATAATAAGTCATGTTCTAATGAGGTCCTATTCTAATTTCCTTTAAAAATATTCAAAATTGCATAGCGGAAAGAGTATCTTTGAAATGGGGAAACATGACAGAGTAGAAGAGGAGAAAGGTTCTTCCTCTCCTCTTCCTTTCTCCTTCCTTCCAAGCACCCCACCCAACCCTTGGTTGGTTTTTTGAGCATACCCCCTCGGGATCTAATGACATTGAGAGCTGTGTGGGGTGACCTTGTGAGGAGATGGAAACTCCTGCAAACTTTCCAACCTGGAGTTACCTCAGACCCAGGCCATCAGTAGTGAGAAAGCAACTCCCCAGGTGAATGCAACAAGCAGTCAAAAAGGTATTTTCCAGTTTTATTGAGCTATAATTGACATCCATCACTGTATACATTGAAGGAGTATAGCATAATGGTTTGACTTCTGCATACTCGGAAGTGATTACCACAGTAAGTTTACTTAACATCCATTATCTCACATAGGTAAAATTAAACAAAAGAAGAAAAAGAAACAAATTTTTGCTTGTGATGAGGGCTCTTAGAATTTATTCTCTTAACAGTTTTCTTGTACATCATACAATAGTGTTAGCTACAGTCATCATGTTGTGCATTACATCCCTAGTACTTGTTTATCTTATAACTGAAAGTTTGTACCTTCCTTTTCTTTTCCCTCCACTACCTGTTTCTGGTAACTATGAATCTGATCTCTTTTTCTAGAGTTTGGATTTTTTTTTTTTTTTAGTTTTTTCAATCCCACGTATATAAGTGAGATGATAACAATATTTGTCTTTCCCTGTCTGACTTAACTTCACTTAGCGTAATACTCCAGGTCCATCCATGCTGTAGAAAATGGCAGGATTTCTTCATTTTTATGGCTGAATAATATTCCCCTGTATATATGTATACCACAACTTCTTTATCCATTCATTCACTGGTGGATGCTTAGATTGTTCCTGTGTCTTGGCTATTATAATAATGAGGCATAGGACATCCAGATGGCCAACAGACACATGAAACGATGCACATGAAACGATGCACAGCATCCCTCCTCATCAGGGAACTACAAATCAAAACCACACTGAGATACCACCTCACGCTGGTCAGAGTGGCTAAAATGAGCAAATCAAAAGATTCTAGATGCTGGCGAGGATGTGGAGAAATGGGCACCCTCCTATGCTGTTGGTGGGAATGTAAACTGGTGCAGCCCCTCTGGAAAACAATGTGGAGGTTCCTCAAGAAATTAACACTAGAACTCCTCTATGACCCAGCAGTAGCACTGCTAGGAATTTACCCAAGGGATCCAGGAGTGTGGATACATAGGGGCACATGGACCCCAGTGTTCGCAGCAGCACTCTCAACAATAGCCAAACCATGGAAAGAGCCTAGGTGTCCATCAGTGGACAAATGGATCAAGAAGATGTGGTTTATCCCATGAGAGACTCTTGAATGCTGACAAAAACTGAGGACTGATGGATGTGGGGGGGGGGGATGGGCACGGAGGAGGGCACTTTGGGGATGAGCACTGAGTGTTATGTGGAAACTAATTTGACAATAAACTATTTGTAAAAAAAAAAAAAAGATGTGGTTTATCTATACAATGGAATACTACATGGCAGTGAGAAAGAGTGAAATCTGGCCATGTGTAGCAACATGGATGGACCTTGAGGGTGTTATGCTGAATGAAATAAGTCAGGCAGAGAAGGACAGCTACCATAAGTTTGCATGTATAGGAGGATTAGGAGGAACTTAACAGAGGACCGTGGAGGACAAGAAGGGGCAAAAAATAGTTGGGGATAGGGAGGAAGGCAAACCATGAGAGACTCTTGAATGGTGAGATCAAACTGAGGGCTGATGGAGGGGGAGAGGAGAAGGGGGTGATGGGCATGGAGGAGAGCACTTGTGGGGATGAGCACTGGGTGTTATATGCAAACCAACTTGACGATAACTATTAAAAAAATAATGAGGCAGTCAAGTTTGAGAAACAGAGCCCTAAAAGAATAGTACTCCTCAGACTAGAATGTGGACAACAGTCTCGTAGGGACCTTGTTAAAATGCAGATTTTCAGTAAGTTTGGACTGGAGCGTGAGATTCTGCATTTCTGGTAAATTTCCACACGCGGCCAATGCACCGGGCTCACGGACCACACTTTGAGTACTGAAAGTATGGAGTAGGAGTTGGCAAACTTTTCATGTAAAGAACAGATAGTAAATATTTTAGGCTTTGCAGACTATGTTCAAGTCTATTCTTGTAGCATGAATGCAGCCACAGATAATGTGTGAAAAATGTATATGGCTGTGTCTGTAAATCTTTATTGATAAAAACATGCAGCAGCCAGAATTTGGCCTGTTAGCCCATGGCTTGCCGACCTGATCTAGAGCTTTTATAGTCTCAAGATTTTGACTAACACCTTGCTGCTTTCCTCTTTTGTTGGGCCAAATCTTGAGTAAGAATTAAGTAGTTTTATAATAGGTTACTCATTTGCTTTGTTGAATGATGAATAATTGATTCTGACATTTAGGCTGCTGTTTACAAACAACGCACATTGTCCCTAGGCTGTGGCTCATTGCTTTTCCTTGAGTATAGGCGGCCTTTTTGATTTCCTTCCCTAGACTACCTTTTCAGAGGTAGGTCAAAACAGAGCTAAGGTTTGTTCCAAAATGTGACCCATGGGTATCTCAGAATAAACAGGCAGGGGTGAACTGTGGTGGCAGAGCAACTGCGGTGGATTTGGGTTGCATTTCTGTCTTCTGCCACTTACTTCTGGAGCTTTTAGTCTGAAGGGATGGAGGGTGATCCTCTGGCTTTCTGAGAGGCGGAGAGCATCAGGGGACTTGGGCTCATGCAGTTCACATTGACATATGTCACACTCATAGGTCTGGCTATTCTGGCAGCAGAAAGTTACATGTTGCTGGTGATATATCCTTAAGAACAGACGATGCAGGACCAAATTGTGAGTTTCGGGGGACCCAAATTTGGAACTAAGGACTCTCTGCTCAAAAGGCCCATGTTCCCTCTCAAGGTTTTTTGGGGTAAGATTCAAATGTTCCTGATCTATGGCTTGTGAATTTTTGTATTTCTAACCCCAAAGCTAGTTAAGGTTGAGCTTTAGGAAAGTTTTAAATGTAATTGGTTCAAAATTGAAACTGGCTCTCATTTGTCTTTACGACTGTACTTAAATCCCTAAGGGAGAGATGTTACTGGTCTTCTGAAATGGGAGGACAAAGGCCAGAAGTCCTTGGGCCAGGAATGCTCATGCCAGACTCTCTTTCTCAGGGCAGTTTTTGCCAGTGAATCTCCTTTTTGAGATTGATAACCTCTCACGGGGGCCCCATTCCCTACAACCATCATTCTACTGGTGGAATCTCATTTACCTCATTACCTTGGTTGGTCTGAAGAATAGATGCTCTGATATTTCTAGACAGAAATACTTTCTTGCCTTTCCTTTTCTGTTTTGACCTCCCTTCTTGGCCAACTCTTGGTCTGCCAGTGAAAGTTTAGTTACATTGGTGTCCAGAACCAAAAGTTCAATGCTGTGATTTTTAGGGAAGAAGGTAACTCCCTTCCTCCCTCCCTCTCTCCCTTTCTCCCTTCCTCTCCCCCCACCTTTCATTTTATTTTTTGAGAGAGAAAGAGCACATGTGCACGCACACACACAAGCTGGGGCTGGGGGGGAGGGACAGAGGGAAAACTACATGTAGGCTCCATGCTCATCATGGAGCCCGATGCTCAGTTCAGTCTCATGATGGTGAAATCATGATCTGAGCCAAAATCAAGTACTAGATACTTAACCAACTGGGTGACCCACGTGTCCAGGGTTGGAAATGACTTCTTTTATAATTTTTAAATTTTTTTAAAATTTTTTAATAGTTTATTGTCAAGTTGGTTTCCATATAACACCCAGTGCTCGTCCCCACAAGTGACAATGCTCAGCATCCCTCCTCATCAGGGAAAGAGAAATCAAAACCACACTGAGATACCACCTCATGCCAGTCAGAGTGGCGAAAATGATCAAATCAGAGGACTTTAGATGCTGGCGAGGACGTGGAGAAACGGGCACCCTCCTACACTGTTGGTGGGAATGTAAACTGGTGCAGTCCCTCTGGAAAACAGTGTGGAGGTTCCTCAAAAAATGAGCAATAGAACTCCCCTATGACCCAGCAATAGCACTGCTGGGAATTTACCCAAGGGATACAGGAGTGCGGATGCATAGGGGCACGTGGACCCCAGTGTTCATAGCAGCACTCTCAACAATAGCCAACCATGGAAAGAGCCTAAGTGTCCATCAGAGGACGAATGGATCAAGAAGATGTGGTTTATCTATACAATGGAATACTACATGGCAATGAGAAAGAATGAAATCTGGCCATGTGTAGCAACATGGATGGACCTTGAGGGTGTTATGCTGAGTGAAATAAGTCAGGCAGAGGACAGCTACCACATGTTTGCACATATAAGAGGATTAGGAGGAACTTACGTGGAGGAGAAGAAGTGGCAAAAATAGTTGGGGGGAGGGAGGGAGGCAAACCATGAGAGACTCTTGAATGCTGAGGGCACTTGTGGGGACTTCTTTTCTTTTAATGTTTGTTTATTTATTGAGAGGGACAGAGAGAGGCAGGCAGAGAGAGAGGGAGAGAAAGGGTCCCAAGCAGGCTCCATGCTGCCAGCGCAGAGCCTGACACAGGGCTCAGTCTCATGACCCGTGAGATCATGACTTGAGCCAAAATCAAGAGTTGAGTGCTTAACCTACTGAGCCACCCAGGTGCCCTGGAAACTTCTTAAAAGTATGCTTTAAACTCTGTCTACATGCATCTTGTCATTCTTACAGCTGAAAAAAGTTTTTTGTCTGGGAAAGTTGAATATGGTTATAGGTACAAAAGTGGTCCATCCATACAATACACATTATTTAGTTCATTTGGATTTATAAAAATGAATAATATTTACATAATAGAGTATTAGTTTACATCCTCAAAAGATGGTGTATATTGGGAAAATATGGGCTTTTGAAGTCTAATTAAAGCTAAATGAATCTGGGCTGAGAAGCTAGTTTTGGCCCTTAAATGTCTTCAGGACCTGGGGAGAGTTAGTTACCTTTTCTGAGTCTCAGCTGCCTGAACTGTGACATGGGAATGCTCTGTACCTTCCTGGTAGAGTTGAGGTAAAATTTACATCTGATGAAGAAATGAAGCATTTAGCCTAGTACCTGGTTCATTGTTGGGACTCAGCAAAGAGCATTAGTTTGTTATTATTTAAACTGTTATTTTTATTGTTACTAATTCATTTTGGCTCTGAGATCTCCTCTTTGAAGATGACCTTTTCACAAAGTTCTTCTCTTCCCATCTGTTTCCATTCCATCTTCTACATTCTTGTAGTGTTTTCCTTTCCCCTTTCCCTTCCTCTTTCCCTTTCCCCTTTCCCATCCTCTCTCCCTCCCTCCCTCCCTCCCTCCTTTCCTTCCTTCCTTCTTTTTGCATTTTGTTCTCCGTATATGATCAACTGTGAGCACCTTGAGGACAGGAATGCAATTTATTAAAATCTGTATCTCAACTCCTATACACAACAGCATGGATGAATTTCACAGATGTACTGTTGAGTGGAAGAAGCCAGACACCAAGAATACACATTTTTTTTGGAAGTTTAAGAACAGGCAAAACTAATTTGTGGAGATAGAGGTCAGAATGATGATTATCTTGGGGGTAGAGGAATTATTGATTGGCAGGGCACTAAAATGAGACTTCTGGGTGCTTATAATTGTTTTAAATCTTATCTTGGAGCTACTAACACAGGCCTGTGTGTGCATTTAAAATGTTTTTGATTTGTACACTTAATATTTGTGTCCTTTGCGTATGTTATAGCTTAATCAAAAGTTAGGAAGATGTTTTCCAATCTGTTTAGCACTTGTTTAGCAATTACTAATCATTCCAAAGAAGGCTGAATATTGAATGGATGTCATGATGAAGAAAGTGGTCAGTCTTAATCACCATATGCCTGTGGCCAAATTTTAAGGAAATTGTAGCATGTATTTTGAAAAACATGGAGGATGTCATAATTCGATTTTGCACTGTTATTCCCAACACTGTTTGAATCTTTGCGTGGCTGTTGCAGAAAAGAAAGAAAAGAGGACTTGTAATTTGGGACCATTTATGCAGGTGTCATGGCCTGGGACAATGGAGACTGAGGGCTACAGTTGTTTCCACCTCTGTCTTTTCTTTCCTTCCCCTTGTCCTTTTATCAGTCCTACTTTGAAGTGAAATCTGCAACTCTAATAGATGCTACTGACGCTCCTGTGGCAATTCTACCAGATGGTATTTGAATCTCGGGTGTTATTTGAAAAATGAAAAGACCCGACACACGCACAAATGAATGAAGGTTGAATTAATCTTTATAATTAAATGGAATATTACCCTGCTATGACTGATTTTAGCTTTCAAACTGGATTGCATGCTAATTTTTCAGTGAACTGTAATTGTATCAACGTGGCTTTTTAGATGCTTCAAAGTACTTGAAATAGATTTGCCAAGTTACTGAGAGAAAAGTTACTAGAACTTTTAATTTAAACATCTCTGAGATCTTGGGGTTCATTTGTATTATGACTTGTCATTGTAAAGCATTTTCCGATGGTTGATCAGTTGTTTGCCTCTGTCGTACTGGGATTTAGGTGGCACTGGCCTTTGGGTAGAACTACAGGTGTCCGAGGCATAGTCGGAAATTGTTGGGAGAGAGCCTGATGCCTTCTCCATAAAGTACTCCTGTTGGTGTAAGAGTGGTGGTGACCAGTGGGATGCCTAAGCAATATTGAAGCAGGGATGAACCCTTGTCTTATGGATGGACAGTGCAATGGCAGGCTTCTCACACACAAGTGCATATAGAAGCCTTGGCAGGTATCACAACGTATAGCATCTAGCAATCTAGCACAAAGTTGAGCTTGCAGGAGAATCCCTTACCATACTGCTTCTTAACCCTGCATGACATTGTACCCATGGGGAACATTTGGCAAGGTCTGGGGACAGTTTTGGTCACAACTGTGATGTGGAGAAGGGGAGAGTTACTGACATCTAGTAGCTTGAGACCAGGGATGCTGCTAAACATCTCACGGTGTGTAGGACAGACCCCCACAGATGAGAATCGTCTGGCCCAAGTGTCATTAGTGCCAATGCTGAGAAGCTCTGCCTCGAGGTAAGGTTTGTTATAATGCAGGTTCCTGGGTTGCAGCCCTGAGATGTTCTGCCTTAGTATGTCTGAGATGGGTCCATGAATTTTTGCGTTCTTAACAAGCTCTCAAGTGCTGCTGCTGCTGCCACTTTAAAAGTAGAGCTTTGAGAAGCCCTGAACTAGAGGGCTACAGTGTCAAAGGAGCAAGCCGTATGTATGAGCATTGGTCCTCCAGCATCCTTCTTTTGTAGAAAAACCATGTGACAATTCACACTGGCCTCATTTAATCATTCAGCAAGGTTATCTCATATGATCTTTGCCCCCACATTATGAGGGAGGGAGGTGAAAAGTTTTTTAGGCTAGTAGAGAATTGTTTATGTCAGAGGTAAACCTTAATGGAAAGAAAGAATGACCACAGGGGCGCGTGGGTGGCTTAGTTGGTTAAGCATCTGATTTTGGCTCAGGTCATGATTTCATGGTTCAGGGGTTCAAGCCCTGCATGGCTCTCTGCTGTCAGCACAGAGCCTGCTTCATATCCTCTGTCACCCCTCTGTCTGCCCCTACCCCCTCATGCTCCCTCTCAAAAATAAACAAATATTAAAAAAAAAGAATGACCACAATACCCACTCAATTGCAGTCTTGATCAGAGAGTGGGATATGTTTCTTTAAGTTAATCTCCACCTTGCCTTGCATTTAAAAATTTTTAATGTTTTATTTATTTCTGAGAGAGAGCGAGAGAGAGAGAGCGTGCGAGCAGGGGAGGGTCAGAGAGAGAGGGAGACACAGAATCCAAATCAGGCTGCAGGCTCTGAGCTGTCAGCAGAGAGCCGGACGCGGGGCTCAAACCCACGAACCATGAGATCATGACCTGAGCCAAAGTCGGGCGCTTAACCGACTGAGCCACCCAGGTGCCCCATTGCCTTGTATTTAAATAAGTAATTTAACAATTGAAGGAAGGAGGATTACATAGCTGATTAAATTTACCCGAGAAATGTTACATGTTAGGGACTGGATGCTGCCTGTGCATTTCTAAGCCCTTTGAATCTTGACATTTGGAAGTGATTTTTAATAATTTCCATGCAGTTTTTCTTTTCCTCCAGAAGCACATTGATTTTTCCATGGTATTAATTCTTGCTTCTGGTTAATATTTTTATGATGGTTCTGTTTTAAAATTCAAGTATTTAACTCAACAAAACATGAAGCCTTATAAGTTGAGTCAGATGTTTATATCTTGATGACACTGTTCAAAAACTTAATCTTTGTTCCTTATCTTCCCCTTGCTATCTTTACTATTAGTTTTGAAAAACCTTGGAACCTTTTACCTTGAAGAGGTACTGGCACACTACTTCTGCAAAGAGCTCAAAAGTAAATATTTTACAGGCCCTGTAGTCTCTTTTGTGGTTACTCAGCTTTGCATCTGGAGCACAAGAGTGGACATAGACATATAAACAAACAAGTGTCGCTGTTGCTGGAGAGGAAGAACTTGTCCTCTACCCTTTGAGGTCCTGTGTTTGGAGGCCCGTGAACTAAACTGACAAAAGAAAGACAGATTAGCAAAAAAAAAAAAAAAAAAGTAAATTTTATTCCCTTAAGTAGGTGGGAGCTCATAGAAAATGTAGGTCAGAGAACCCCATTGAAAATTTGGGGCTTATATACCATTTTAAGGGGAATTGATTAGGATTTCAAGTGGAAGTAAATGGTGGGAAATGACTGAGAAATATATGGGGGAAACTAATAGAAAGTAAAGTTTGTTTTAGTAAGGTCTGTTTATGCAATTTCTCATCTCTGGTTATAGGAGTCATTCCCTCTATAGAAAGCCTCCCTTGAGGGAGATTTATGACAGTGGAATTCTTCTGGAAGGGTCTGCTTTTAAGCACATAAGGGGAGTGTAGAGAAAGCCTCTTCCTGCATCTGTTGATTCTCAAATGCCTTTAGTTCAGAAGAATTCTTAGGCCACAGTGGCATATTCTGCACCCCTTAACCATGTTCCTGGAAAACCATTTACAAACACAGGTGGTGGACTGGCTTTGACCTGTGGACTGTAGTTGCTGAACTGGTGTAGAGCCCTGTGTGGGTGACAGAGAAAAATATTATTGACTTTGGCCCATATAAAAGCCTAAATAATATATAGGACTGTTCCAGCTCTTGGACTTTTGGCTCTGTCTGGATAACTGGGTTTAGCTAATTGAAGCAGCTTTTGGGTTTAGCAGCTTTTGGGTGTTTGCAAAAAGTTTGTGAACAATTGACTATATGTGATTGAAAGTCATAAAAAGACGTTGATTAAAAAAAAAAACGTTATGATCTGGTCACTCTCCTATTCAGTTTTAAAGGGAGTATATGAGACTTTCCTCTGTTTTTAAGGTAATATTGCCCCTACCTACACTCAGGGGGATATGTTGTTTAATGGATTAATCCTAGGATAGTTTGGGTTTCTTTTTTTTTTTTAACGTTTTATTTATTTCTGAGAGAGAGAGAGAGGCAGCCTGAGCAGGGGAGGGTCAGAGAGAGAGGGAGACAAAGAATCCGAAGCAGGCTCCTGGCTCTGAGCTAGCTGTCAGCACAGAGCCCGACGCGGGGCTCGAACCCACGAACCGCGAGATCGTGACCTGAGCCGAAGTCGGACACTTAACCGACTGAGCCACCCAGGCGCCCCTGGGGTTCTTAACTCTATCGCTGTTCCCTGCTCCATTTATTTACTAAGAAAACCCAAATGTTGGTTTCTTTCTTTAACTCTGTTGGGTGCAATACTCATCCAAGTGAGGGGACCATCGCAAAGGCACCAGGGAAATGTTCAGCGCCAGTTTGGCTCAACTATAGCTACCCGTGCCTGCGTAGTTTTCCTTTTTCAGCCTGGAAAAACTGTCCACCTCCAAGACACATTGAGTTGGAGTTTCAAGAAAAGAGGAGGGATGGATGGAGCTGGTTTGTGATTTGGAACGCTTCCTAGACTGTTGTCCATGTTTGGCGAGAAATGAGGATTGTCTGCTATACAGGGACATGACTCGGGCAAGGTTTAGGATGGAAGAGCTGAAATCTGAGCATTCCTGGTTTCCAGCTTTTGTAAAGTCACAACTGTGACTTGCACTTACAAAAGCCCTCTGATTTAGGGGAGGCTTAACTTATCTTCCACCCCAGCATGATGCGTGAGCGTGTGAACCACACCCAAAAGCAATTTGCAGAATTCAAGTTTTCCAAGACTCTTAATAAATCAGTGCCATCCTTACTGAGAAGATAAAATTTGATTTTTCAGATAAATGCATTGTTATTATTTGTGGGATCCAGATAGCCCCAGAGGATATTAAAGCCTGTTCCCCAGGCTAATTTTCTTCAATACCATCAGCTCTGTTTAGGATAATATCTTCAGCCAAGGCATCTACAGTAGTCCATCATTTGTTTGGTATTATGAAAACTGCCATTGTTTTGAAGGATAGTGTAATTCATGTACAGTCTCCTGAACTTTCAGATGCTTAAAGCCCAGAATTGTGATTGATGTTTAATAGTTATTACAGGACTCATCAGAGAAAATGAGGCATCAGTGTGGTTAAGCCTGACGGAAGCTTTCAAAGCCATTGCAAGGCTTGAAAAAGTCGTGCTCTAAATTGTTTGTAAAAGGGCAATTGATCATCAGTTTCCTTTTTTTCTTAAGTTGGTTAAATTAATAAAAAAGAAAAAAAATGTGCTAAGAGACTTAACTAGGAAGCAGAAACACAAAGCTGTTTAATTAAGTGATTAAAGTGATCCCTTTGATGTAATACATGCAAGACGTCGGAGAATTTACCTGACTCTCCTAAACAGCCAAGTCGGTGGGGATTAAAACAAAAGAGCTTTTCATCTCGCTTTCTGCCAATCAGCTTAATACTAAATGGCTTTGAAAAATCAGGAGTAAAGCAATTCTCCTGACCAGTCTTTAAATCAGCTTGGTCATCTGTGTCAAAATTAGACACTGCTTCATCGTCACAGCCAAGTAAAGCTGAATTATGTTTTCTTCTGTTCTTCCCACCAGCGCTGTCACATTGTAGCGTACCTTGTGGAAAATTCTGGGAAAGAGGGGTGACTTGAGTGTTTAAATCGCATTGTGTTTTAAATTTCCGATGTTCCTTGTTTTTCTGAGGTCATCTGTGGTAGTTATTCTCTGTCTCTCAATGAAATAATCCTCACTTTATGAACTCTCTGTTGTCTCCACGGGATTAATTGTAACTTTTTAGAACTCTAGCCCTTAGACTTTAGGGCAAGAAATAAACTCCTAAGCAATTAAGATTTGTTGTATGTACATGTTAGTGATAGCAAAGAGCAAAACAAAATAAAAAGTAGCTAAAAATGCCTGCAGATGCACATACACATGGACTTCCCTGCACTGCTCAGTGTAAATCAGTTGGGCTGGCATTGTTGAGCACTTACTGTGTACTAGGCCCTGTGCCACCAGTGGAGGCAACTCAATGAACAATCCACTTGCACTGAAGTGTCTATGTCACCCCAGCAAACTATGGCTCTTGGGCTGTGTTTGGCATGCTGCTTATTTTTGTATGGCCCACAAGCTAAGAATGAATTTAACATTTTCAGATGGTTTAAAGAAATCAAAATAAGAATATATCATGATGCATAAAAGTTATATGAGATTCAAGTTTTAGTAGAACACAGACACAGCCGTTCATTTATGTGTCATCTACAGCTGCTTTCCTGGGTACAACAGCAGAGTGGAGTAGCAGTAAAGACCATATGGCTGGCAAAACTGAGAGTATTTACTATTTGGTCATTTACAGGTGAAGTTTGCTTACCCTTGATCTAGGTGATTGAACTTTTCCTTTCCCAGTGCCTTTATTATCCAAATACTTATCAACTCTCTGTTTTACTGTATTTGTATTAGAAGTAAATTTATCCACATTTTACAGATGAGAAACTGAGAGGTTCAGAAAATTAAGACAGTGCTGTTACTTTGTAGTGGCAGTAATGGCAAGTTGTCGTAGAATGTTTTTCCTCAGTTTCATTATGCAAATACGGTGAGACCATGGATCATTTATATATTTGTAAGTTTCTTTAACCAAGGAAACTCCTGAGCTTAGCGTACTTTCTCAACAAGTTATTTGTTGCTTGTGTAACAGCTTATATTAAGACAGTTTTGGTTGTCCTTAGGAGTCAATTCCAATGGATTATAAACATTGCTCCATTTTCCAGAAAGTTCCCTTGGTTCTCACACAGTCTCTTTTTCCCCCACTTTTTTCCTTCTATGGTAAGATCAGTTAATATGGAAATGTGCCTTGGTATTAGCAGCCTTAAATGTCATGTGGTAGACTGTAACCTTTCATATTTTCTGAAACTATTGTTGACATTGGTCAGAGTGGTTTATCAACCAAATTACTCATTATACAAATCAATATTTATTGTGCATTGATCACTTGCTACGTGCTTGCCATTGTGCTGTGTGTGGGGAACACAATGGTGATTACAATGGAATAGGCCATTGGCTTAATTTGAGTAGTAGCAGAAAGAAGGTTCCCTTAGCTCTAAAAACCTCCTTTAAAATTGGATTTATCCCTTTGGTTAATGAAGTACTCTTTTAAATACAGATCTTTCTTCAGGGTTAATACATTAGATTGCTATTAGTCACTCACATTTTATTACAAATTAGTTTGAGGCCTCAGTGACAGCTAATGGATTAGCTGCCTTGAGGGAATGACACTTTTGATGAATGAAGAGTGAAGGGGGAGATGACTTTGGAGCCAGTGCATTGCCAAGAAGAGGCCAGTTTGGGTATGGTCAGGGAGCAAATGGTATGAACACCCCCAGGGCCTGCTAGATGTTGGGAGGAATGAATACAGGAGACAGAAAGGAGAGGGAGGCAGAAACCAATATGCAAATACTAAAGGCAACCTTTTTCTTTGATCTTTTCTAGAATTAGCTTTCTTAGTGTTGCTTGTGCCCATTTTCGAAGGTTTGTGAACAGTGGCCCTCAAAAGAGTCCTCAGAGTTTTTTGGAGGTGTGAATAGCTTGGGTTCTGAACCTTGGCTCATGAATAGAGTTTGGCTTTGTTTGGGAAACCTTCTGCCATGCTCCAAGAATCTCATGGGCACATGTGTCTCCACATTGATTACCAGGTTGCTCCAACAGTTGTTATGTCTCACCACTTTGCCTGGCCCTCTGAAACTGGACCTCAGATTCAGGACAGTGCCAGTTTTCCTCAGGGGAGTTCAGGCATTTGGTTTAGAGTGTGATTGGGGCACCTGGATGGCTCAGTTGGTTGAGCGTCCAACTTCGGCTCAGGTCATGATCTCATGCCTCAAGAGTTTGAGCCCTGTGTCAGGCTTTCTGCTGTCAGTGCAGAGCCTGGAACCTGCTTTGGATTCTGTGTTTCCCTCTCTCTCTCTCTGCCCCTTCCCCACTTGTGCTTTGTCTCTCTTTCTCTCTGAAAAATAAATAAACATTAAAAAAAGAGAGTGTGATCTGGTCTGGACTCACCTGAAGGACCCTCTAAACAAGTGCACAGCAGTTACTCCAAATCCTTGGAAGAAGTCATGTTGCTACTTTCTGTTTGGAGTCTGCAGTTAGCATTTATTCATCATGGACTCGGGACCAAGGCATAAAAATTTGCTTTACAGGCTGTGTCATTCTGAATCCTTGCAGGCGACCCTCTGAAGTAGGTCCTATGTTTTTCTTAGACTGCATCTGATGAGAGTGTATTAAATGGGTTACATTCAGCTACAGCTAATGGAAAACATGGCATACCATGCCTTAAACAAATAAGGAGTTTACTTTCCTTATGTGGTAGAGGGGAGAAGTAGGCAGTTCAGGGCTGATATGATGGGCTCCAGATGCCATCAACTCTTCATTCTAACGTCTTTAGCATGCAGATTTCTTCCTCATGTTTCATGCCTTGTGATTACAAGATGGCTGCTCTACCTCCGGCATTGCATCAGCATTATAGGAAAGAAGAAGAGGGAAAGCTAAAGCAATAGTTCTCACTTCAGGGCACTTTTTCCTCTAGGGAACATTTGGAAATAACTGGAGACAATTTTGATTGTCCAGATTTGGCGTTGGGTGTTTATACTGGCATCTAGTGTGTAGAAGAAGCCAATGATGCTGTTAAACATCCTACAGTGTACAGGACACCTTCCACAGCAATAATTATCTGGCTCAAAAATGTCAGTAGGGCTGAGATCTGGAAACCCTCGACCAAAGGCAGAAAACACATACCAGCCAAATCTGTCCTTTTTAAAAATGGACTCCTGGAAGTAGAATGCGGCCATTGGCCAGAATCTCATTCCACAGCCAATTCTGCAAAGGAAGCTAGATGACACAGCTATTTTTTTGTTTGTTCCTTTGTCACCCTGAGCAGAATTGGGGTCTGATACTAAGAGAAGGAAAGGAGAATGGATATTTAGTAGACAGTAGGCAGTATTTGCTTCAGAAAAGTAAGTACTTTGCCCAGCCTCACAAAGGTAGTGAAGATCAGCCGTGGCTCGAGCCTACTCCATTGAGGAAGGACATTTGGTTGTCACGTGCAGCAATCCCTTTCCAAAAATTTATGTGAATAAGGAATGGATGGTTACAGAAAACTCTGGAGTTTCTGATCAGCCACAATCAGCCTAGGAAATATTCCTTGCTGAACATAATATGTAGTCTGTTATCTGTTTATACCACTGTTCTCTCAGTATTTGCGGTAAGATTTGCCTTTCCTTCTTATCCATGTAACCAACCCATGGGGTAATTAATTTCATGCCTGTCTCACCATACTTTGTCCTTTAGCAAGCCATCAAGCTGTCGGTGTTCATTTATCTTATTCATGAAAACTTAAAAAGTGACATAATCACTGTTTGCCTTAAAGGGTATATCAGAGTTCATGCAGGAACATGAATACCCTTCTAAGTATATCAAGCAGGAAGATGTATAATACAGGGAATTGGAAGTTTCTGCAACCATTGGGAAGGCTGGAGAGCAAAGGCCACAATCTCCTAGTGAACTACTGCCCTCACACAGGAGACTGCCTAGAAACTGCTGGCCCACTTCTCTGTCTGCCGTCTGCAGATGCCTCTCTGTCTGCCTATAGCTTCCAATGGAAGTGAATAGTGTCTCCTTCTGCCTTTCCATTGTACTATAAGTGCTTCTCAGTGGCAGATTCTAGTGTGGAGCCATGCTCCATGGGATTTCTGGAGATGGACTTCTGAAGCTTCTCAGCGAAGAATGTCGAATGGGGTGGGGTAGGATGATGTGGAACTGATGACAGACCATCTGACAGAGGGACTGTTTGAACTTGAATGGAGGCATACATAAAGGGCACATTCTGGGAAGAAGAGCACTCTGTTCAGCTGTTGGCAGTGTTGGTACTATTCTTATTATCTTATTCTATCTATGTGTCCTTGGGAGATGAATTACAGATTCTTTCTATTTCTCTTCTGGCTCTCTTCAGGTCTTGGTATTGCTAAATAAAAAATAAAGGATTCAGTGACCTGCATGTACAGTGTAGAAGGTAATATATTCCGTGAAGCTCCATAGTGCAGTGGGGGTCCCAGAGCGTGAGGTTTGAAAAACAATGCATAATTCATCAGCATGCTCCAGGAAGACCAATATTCAGAAAACGATTGTAGATGACTCAGCTTATACATCTCTTCACTTTTGGGGAAACTATCTGGAGCTCTTTATTTGCTCTGTGTTACTCATGTGACTAGTGGTGAGCTCATAAAATGCAATAAGGACTTAAATGCCATGAGAGAAATAGTACAACGGTCTTGAAACAAGGGAATTTACAGGCAGAAGAGGCATTGTGTGGTGTTGGGGGAAAGTTGTAACCTCTAGTTATTTGTTCTCTAGTTCACATCAGGCTTTCAGTGTAACTCACAGGAATTTGAAGGCAGAATTTGATCTGTGGTATATTTGAGGCTGGGACAGCAAAACCCCTTATGACTGTGTCCTGTGGCACTTGTAAAATCCTTTGAGTCATGAGTTTCAGGTTTCTTCTGATATTTAATATCTGAATTATCTGAAGGAAGATAAGGAAAATGTATTATCTTATTGTATTTATTTCTTGGGTGAGGAAAATTGCAAGGGACTAAAGGAAAACAACTCATTACCAAGAGCAATGTGCAAAGGTCATTGATTTTGCTGTGCTTGAATAAAACCAGTGTGTTTGGTGTTGCCTGGTGTCTAGTGTTGGGTCTTCTGGTGGCAAAGCTGGAGATGAGGATTTGGGGGCATGGTATTTAGGATTTATTCTGCAAGTGTTCCCAAGAGAAACCACTGAGGGAATGGGGGAAGCTAGCCAGAGAAGAGCGAGAGACAGCCAAGAGTGTGATTTTAAGGGAAGTTTAGGGGAACTCTGGAGTGCAAATCGGACCTCACAGTTTGTCCCAAATTGAGGCAAAACAGCTGGGCTTTCCTACTTCTCCTACAGCCAGTCATTGGCTCAAAGCCGCTGGGGTGGGAGAGAGTGGGGATGGGATCTGAAGGTAGATGAAGTCCCAAGAAGGAACTGTTTTGAATGCGGGCCATTGGCTCCACTAGCCCTAGGGCAGGCCTTCTAAGATCTGATGTGCCTGCTACTAGAAAAGAAGAACATGAGATGCTGGAGAGGGGTGTGGAGAAGCAATAGAAGGGATCCCAGGGGGATCTGGGCAGATCCCTTACCATGTACTAACTCTTTGAGTAAGCCACTCTTTGGTTTTTATGAAATCCAGAATCTGGGAGAGGAGAGAGACAGATTTTCACATGGGATTGTAAAGTTTCTTCAGAGCAAGAGTTGGCAAACCTTTTCTATAAAGGGGAGAATAGTAAATGTTTGAGGTTTTGTGGGCTACAGAGTTTCTGTTCCATCTACTCAGCTCTGCCTCCGTAGTGCAGAAGCAGCCAGGGATTACATGTAAATGAGTGGGCATGGTTGTGTTCCAGTAAAACTATATAAAAACAGATGGAAGGGGGGGTGGGCAGGAGAGGGGACACTAGATTTGGCCTAGGGGCCATGGTTTGCCAGTCCCTGCTGTGCAAACTCCTTGTATGTGCCTAACATGATTTTTCGTTCCTTCATTCTTTTTATGCTGCAGAACACAGGGAGTAATTAGTATGTCTATCAAAAGGATGGTTATGACACATCTTAAGTTAGTCTGGACTCTCTACCTCCAGTCTTTCAGGGATCCTGGCCACTATCATTCTCAGTGTGGCATGATAATCTTGCTGAAGGGTGTCTCCTCCTGTCTTACTCCTACTAAAAATATTTAGTTCTCTCCTGTCTACTGACTTTTAAAAAATGTTTTATATATTTTTGAGAGAGAAAGAGAGAGAGAGCATGAGCAGGGGAGGGGCAGAGAGAGAGAGAGAGAGAGAGAGAGGAAGAGAGAGAATCCCAAGCGGGCTCTGGGCTATCAACCCCTGACATGGGGCTCAAACTCACTAACTGTAAGATCATGACCTGAGCCGGTCGGACAGCTCACCAACTGAGCCATCTAGGCACCCCTGTTCTCTCCTATTTCTAAAATAAAATACAGACTCTTTGCATGGCATTCAGGAATCTTTGTGAACTGGCCCAAACCGGTTTTCCTGCATTGTTTACTGCTCTCACCCTCCTAGTGCTTTCTAGTCCATCTATAGCAAGGTATACCCCCTCTCTATGCCATGTGACCTTCTATCCTGGGCTCTGTCATTGCCCCTGTTGTTTGCTCTTCTGGAATGTTCTTTGTCACACTTCTGCATTTTAAAAAAATGTTTGTTTATTTTTGAGAGAGAGACAGAGATAGACCATGAGTGGGGGAGGGGCAGAGGAAGAGGGAGACAGAATCTGAAGCAGGCCCTGAGCTTCTGAGCTGTCAGCACAGAGCCTGATGTGGGGCTTGAACTCACAAACCATGAGATCATGACCTGAGCTGAAGCTGGACGCTTAACCGACTGAGCCAGCCAAGCACCCCTCACTTCTGCATTTTGAAATCCCAACCATTCTCTAAGGATCAGTTTGGTCACCTTCATTAAACATTTTCCCCATGAGGGATTAGTCTTCGCTTTGGACTTGGATAACAATATTTTCTTTCTTTTAAAACCTTCATTTTATTTATTACTATATATGTGTTTGCTACATTTACTGTATTGCTAGTATATTGAAGGTAGGGACTAAATTTTAAAAAAGTGTTTTTTTTCCCTGCATTTCACAGTGGGTTGCATATACTGTACTAAATACTCAGTAAAGAGAGTTTGGAGATGAAAGTTGCATTCCTACATTGTGTGATTATTAATGATTTAAGTGCTGAAACTCTGACATCATTTTTCTCTTTCCTTTTTATAGGCAAGAGCTGTTTTGGCAAAAGTTGGGTATCCTGAATTTATAATGAATGACACTTATGTTAATGAAGACCTCAAAGCAGTAAGTGCTAAATATACTGTATTTTTGTTTTTTGGCAAGTTTTTCTGGCCTTGTGCCTTTCAACTAACCCAAGTCCAAGCACGTAAACCGTGTAGTGCCAGAAAGCACCAACTTTTGATTCATTCCTTGGCTAGATACGAGCCTCAATATGCCAGGCATATAAGAAGATTTAGAACAGATTCAAATTAAAGGAAATGTCAGAAAGAATGCATAGCTGAGTGGGTACCATAAAGCAAATGGACCTGAATTCAGTCTGATTTGATCATAAAGGAAAGAATTAAACAAATTGAGTATTTTACAATTAGTGGGTGTGTTCTAATGTAAAATGCATGATGTTTGTTGTTAAACATTCTTTATGTGCTTGATTCATATTAAGTGACTAGTAATAAATCTGCCTGCTGGGAGTTAACTTCATTAAACTTTATGAGTGTTTTGGCAGATTAAGTACACATACATATGACTCTATAATTTATTGTGAGTTGGACTGTATATTTGCAGTAAGTTATTGATAGAGGAATAGTAATAATTCTTTTGTATTCTAATATTTTGGGACATGTATTTTCCAGTAGATGTATTCATAACAGACCCTTCTAATCACAAGGAGTGTTACTTCCTTTCCTGTAAATAGTTCTGATAAAGAACTTTTCTTCCTCACAAAACTCTCTGTTTTTACCACTTAATAGATTTTCTTAAAAAAGTAGTTTTTTAGTTTGTTAAGTAAGTAAGGTTCTGAGGTATAGATCTTCCCTGAAATTGTGGTTTGACAAGTCACATATTCCAGAAGCAGTCCTAGCTTTGTAGATGAATATCAGACTTTTATAAGATTATTCAGAAGTGAGAAAAAGCTTTAATGATCAGGTTTCCCCATTGGGCTCCAAGGTATAGCCTTCAAAAGTATTGACCCAGTTGACCAAAGTATTGCCATGCAGGAAGATGCTTATGCTTCAGCCTGTCTTATACATTGTTTTGATGCTGAACAGTCTCAGTATTATTATGATCATTAAAAATAACTGCTGCACCGGACACATTCCTGTGCATTATATTTTAAGCTCCACGGTGATCCTATGAAGGAGATGGTGTTTTTCTCCATTTTGCAGAAAAGGACGTAGAGACTCAAAGATGTTCAGTGATTTCCTCAGTGTTCTACAGAATATCAGAGCCTGGACTGACATCTGGGTCTAGAAAGCTCTGCTTGTGATGAGAAGGGTTCTGCAAGGTCCTGGTCAGGTACCTGCACCGGAGGAAGAGTAGCAGATTTGAAGAATCGGTGGGAGACGCTTCCCAGAGCCGGTGGGGAAGGGGGAAGAAAAGAGTGGGAGGTCATATTGCCAAGGCATTAAAAGCACAAGCCTTGGAGTGATTCTGCCTTTTCCATTTATTAGTCGTTTGATCTTGTGCAGCTTCAGGTAGCTTCCCTTTGGTGATTGGCTGTGGGTTTGCAAGCTCCTCAGAAGTTTCCTGGGGGCAATCTGAAACCAGCCCCCATGCTCAGTGGGCGGGAACTGAAGGAAGAGGCAGGCCACACCAGGTTGGCAGGTGGTAGTTTAATAAGCCAAGGGGACTTACATACTAGGGCAGCAAGATGAGTATATCCCTGCATCTGCCCACCAAATCTTAAGTTTATATAGAGGCCATAACTAGGTTCAGTCACATATACTGTGTGGGTGTTCTCAACACCTCATCACTATATCAAGGCTGTGTCCTTGGAGCCAGCTCTGTGAGCAGGAAAGGCAAGCAGAACTCACATTCCAAGGACAAGTATATAAATGTAAAAGCGCCTGTCATAATGTTCTGCTGCATAAGTAGGTTCCCTATGAGGGGTAGATCAGAATGAGAACTATCTTAACTTGTGGATCAGAATGATAACTCTCACTGCTGAGAAGAGCATCCCCAGGGCACAAAATGCCTTAGAGAGCCTGAGTGGGACTGGCAACTATTCCAAGTCAAAGATGTAGATGAAACACTGTGAGAGGCATTTTGGTGTGTGGGTATATACGTGGGTCCTGGAATCAAAGTGCCTGGAGTTAAATCCCTGGTCTGCCATTTACTACCTGTGTGACCTAGGGTATCTCATGCAACCTCTCTGTGCCTCAGATTCCTCATACTGAAGTGGAGATGACAATAATAATCCCTCCCTTATAGGGCTGCTGTGAAGAAGATCAGATAAGTTAACATACTTAGAATATTTATAATCAACGCTGGCACAACATAAGGTGTTCAATTAGGACATCTTTAATATATAGTTATGATAGGTTATTTTGGTGTGGAAAAGTCATTATGAATTGACTCGTGCAGTATCCAGGTGCCTCAAATTGATTTAAAAGGCTATACAGATGGAACAGTCTCAGGCTTTAATCAAATAAGATAGCATCGAGGGCTCACTGACCATATTTAGTTGATCAGCTTTTGTTGGCAGTCTGCTGTTGTCTAAGGTGAGTGCCCAAAATGTAAGTACCCACCGAATGCATTGAGTGCTTACACTGAATCCAGATGCCAGACAGGGTGCAGTGTTAGGTATGCTTCCTTGTTTCTCCAGGGTCTGAACTGAAGCCATTAGACACCAAGATTTGTAAGATCTTTTGTCAAGAAACGGCTTTCATCTGATTCATTGCCATAGTAGACACGATTGAACCCAAGAATTTCTAATAGTTTAAAAAACAGTTGATGAAAAAACATCCAAATACTGAAATAAAAATACATTTGTGTTCAGAAATAGATAGAAGAAATGAATAAAACCCAACCTGAAAATAGGTAAAGGATGCTTGATGTGATAGACAGTAATAGTGTCACCGAGGTTAATAGCAATGGGACTAAAGTATTGCTGTTATACAATGAGGCTGTGTTTTCAGTTTTGAGAAACATGTAGATAAGGACTACTCTAGGGCCTGTGAGAAATTTCTGGTAATACAAGCTCTGAGTGTTGAGAGGCTATTGGAAATGAAAAAGCTTACTTCATTTGACGCAAGCGAAGATATGATTCGTCAGGCAGAATGGCTAAAGGAAAGAGGATAGAGATTAGGTAACGAATCAGATGAAGGTCAAGGAGAAAGGTTGAAGACTGAGTTGGGCTCATGTGGAGATAAGAGCAAATGGAAAAGAACTCAGAGGCAAATGTAAAGAATTGGAGAAAAAAAAATTTTCCCTCTCTGAGGCTGACAAGGTAAACTGAGATACCCAGCAAAGTATTTTTGAACAACAATCTTACTTTTGTCTTTGAAAAGAGCAGGGGATGCTCTTTGTGTGAACCCCCAGTAGTATGCGGGACACACTACTGATTAGCTTAAAAATGTAGGCGTAGGTCCATTTTCAAATTGGCCTTACAAAATGTTCCTTCCTTGATGCTTGATGAAAACAGACCCAAGAGCGAGTTGACACCAGTTGTGGAAGGGTTGGTGTGTTAGCTGGGAAAGCCAGAACCACACTAGGTATTTCAAAGCGGGGGGAATTAATAGGAAGAGGGGCTGAAGATAACTCCAGCAGCATCATCAGAAGAAAGAGGAGAGAGAATGAAAGAGAGCAAACACAGCAGCTTTTCCCCTTCTGCCACCTGCTGAGTTCGCCTAGTGCCTCCTATTGGCAGAAAACCAACTGGCACTTGGGCCTGGGAAATATAGTTTTCAGATTCCCACACCCAGCATTATAGAACATAATAAAAGAGTGGGCATGTAGCTGAGACACCGTAGGTAAATAGCTGCCCCCACTAGGCATTTCATTCATTTTTGTGAAAGCCAATGGAGAATTGGAGTAAGGGCTCAAGTCAGAGTCCCAGCTGGCCTCTATTTACTTAGGAGATTTGGATCTGGATAATTTTTCAGAGAAGATCAGTGTTTCTGGTGAGTGATAAACACATACAAACATAAAAATATAAATACACATATAGAGATATACAGATGTGTGAACCCACATAATATTCTCTGGGGTGGGTCTTGTTCTGCTCTAGCCAGTGGAGCTTCTGTGTGTGTGTGAGAATGACAGAGAGTGCTACTGCCACTATGCAAGAGTAAGGTGATATTTAGGGGACATGCTTCAGAAAAACAGGTTGTAAATACTTGTATACACTAGGTAAAGAAAGAAAACATTGTCCTGAATTCTCCCAAGTTATCTCTGGCTACCATGGTCCTGAAGAGCCAAGAATTGGCACTGGAGAGGAGTGCCCTGGTACCTGCTAACCTTTCAACCAGCTTTCCTTAACTCCTACAAACTGGCCTCTATCTTTAGTATTCCCCTGGCAAGATCAGACCATGACCTCCCCTTTCTCCCAGTGGTGGCTACAAGGTATCTGGTTCCATGTGGTTCCTGGCTGGTGTGCTAGCTGGCATTCCTGAGAGTCACCCATATGTGGCTGCTTTTGGAAACTGCCTCATCTGCAGTATACCATATATGTAAGTTGTTCAACATTTTGAACATTGTCTCTCTGTATGTATATATATATGGATGGATGGATATGCACATAATACTTATGGACAAAGCCATCTAAATGGAGCAGTCTTGCATATTACTTTGCCATAAATAAGGGAAAATAGAAGTATGAAATCTGAATTCCATTGTTTGTTTAATAAAAAAAATTTAATAGTTTATTGTCAAGTTGGTTTCCATATAACACCCAGTGCTCATCCCAACAAGTGCCCTCCTCCATGCCCATCACCCCCCTTCCCCTCTCCCCCACCCCCATCAGTCTTCAGTTTGTTCTCAGCATTCAAGAGTCTCTCATGGTTTGCCTCCCTCCCTCTCTCCAACTATTTTTCCCCTTCTTCTCTCCCACGGTCCTCCACTAAGCTCCTCCTGATCTACCTATACGTGCCAACATATGGTATCTGTCCTTCTCTGACTGACTTATTTCACTCAGCGTAACATATTGCTACACATGGCCAGATTTCATTCTTTCTCATTACCATGTAGTATTCCATGGTATAGATAAACCACATCTTCTTGATCCATTCATCTGTTGATGGACACTTAGACTCTTTCCATGGTTTGGCTGTTGTTGAGAGTGCTTCTGTGAACACTGGGGTCCATGTGCCCCTATGCATCCGCACTCCTGGATCCCTTGGGTAAATTCCTAGCAGTACTATTGCTGGGTCCCAGGGGAGTTCTGTTGTTAATTTTTTGACATTAAGGTTTTAGAAAATTCTGTAGGTGCCTAACATAAAACCTTTCTTACAGATATTCAGATATATCTCTGAATATCTTTACATGGATTCAGCTTAACACTGTTTTAAGTGCACATCCTATTGGCTTGTGTAGTGTCTTATCAACATGTACTTACCCTAAGGGAAGCTGATCACAATGCCTTGTTCTGCCCCTCCTACGTGTTCCTCACCCTTGAGGTGTGGTAATAGCTTTATCCCTTTATACCTTAAATGTGCAATATTTGATGCTTGGTATCCAGGATAGGCTTTCCAAGAAGAAAAATTCAGATTCCCCTGAATTTTCATATCTGGACAACTGTTTGTAGGAAGTGACATGAGAGCCCCAAATACTTTCCCAAAGATCACCCAGTTGAAAAGTCAGGAGATGTAATTGATTGAAAATCATTATCAACTTGACCTACCTTTTCACCAGTAACAGATAGGACAAGAGGCTTTTGAGCCAATTAGTGTCCTTTGTAGAGTTTAAACATTATTTTTGAAGATCACAGGTGGTTTTACAATGGTTATGTGCATTTGTTGTTCTTGCTATCTTTGCAAGTGAAAATTTCCTAGTGGTTGCTGGGTTGCATAGTTTTTTCCCTTTTCATTCAAGGGCCTGTTGAAATATTTGAAATTATCAAAGTATTATCACATGGTGGAAAATTTGGGAAATAGAGAAAAGGAATGAAAAAGCACCCATAATATTGGTACTGGCACATAATAATGCTTACTTCTGTTTCAGTGTGTTATTTTCTTCCTAGTTTTGTATTGCTGAAATTGATGCTTACATATAATTTTGTATACCAACCTTTACCATGACTTACTTTCTTGTCCTGGTCTTCCAGAGCCTTAGCTAGCATTATTTTAAAAGCTGTGTGATAAATAAACTGCCATAATGTATTTACTCACTGCTTCTCCTCCCACTCTTAATTCTTACAGTCCCCTCCTCCTTCCCTGTACTGTTTCTGTTGAATCCCCGGCGTTCTTATTGAGACCAGTGAAAGTAGCATTGATTTGAAGTGGCCTTGCCAAGTTCTATCATCTCCAGCTCTTTTTCCATCCATCATTTGGGAATAACAGGCTAGCCCTTCCCTCCCCCCAAACACTTAACTCGTGTGACAGGAAAAAGCAAAATTTTGTCCCCTGTTACCTGTGGTTTCCATTAAATAAATGGACTAGGGTGATTAAAGTAGGCTAAGAAATCGCAAAAGCCTGTTTAATGATTAATACAATTTTAAAATTGCCTTGTAAATATAGATAAATTGTTGACAAATTGTAGTTACTTGCCTCTGAGTTTTGCTCTCCATGATCATTTTTATGGCAATGGTAGGACCTTATTTATTGAAAAGTATTTTTAGACTTTGGACTCTTCTTTTTTAGGAAAATTTTGGATGGTTTTCCATTTACTGCCTAGAGAACAACCTGGATATCAAGGGTTTTTTTTTGTTTTATTTTTTTTGAATGGAACAGTATCCATTTTTTTAAATGGAAAGCATCGCAATTAGCAAGCTCTTCTAAAAGTAACAACCAATCCTATTGATATTACTGAAAAGTTCCTATTTTTGAATGAAATTCATTTGAGAGAATTTCCTAGAAAGTGTGAAGAGCACAAGAACATATCTGAAATTTTCATCAGTTACAATCATACTCTGAAAGTTCTGGCAGAGCTATCTTGGGAATAAAAGCTAAAAAAAAGGCTAAGGGTAGAACAGCAGATACATCTTTTAACTATATGACCCAGGAATGCATTAGGATTGTTAGTTAAGAGGTTGTTTCCTAAAACAAGGAGCTTATTACTCTGTGTCTTCTGAGGCTTTGGGTATACATTTCTTCTATTTTTAAATACAGTCAATTGTGAGATTTTATTTGGAAGCATCTGAAACATTGGGAAGGTATGTAAAATCAAATTTTGAACACCTCTAGCTTTAATAAATATTAAACATTGCTACATTAGCTTTGTAGTGCACACATACATTTGAAATAAATAAAATAGATACAGTGGAGATTCTTTTTATAATCCGCCTTGACCTAATGTCCTTTCTTCTTACCTGCCTCTTCTCTAGATATAAACTCTGTCTGAATTCAGTATTTATCATTCCCATACATTTCTTTATGCTTTTGCTACATAGATACACATCCATAAACAACAGATAGTCTTGGTTTACATGTTTTAAAACTTTAAATTAGCTCATTACATGCAACTTGCCTTATTCACTCAGCATCGCTTTTGAGATTATCTCATGTTCATGCATACGTGCCACTCTTTTAAAGTGCCATGCTGTTTTCCATTATGTGACTGTACCACAATTTATTTAGCAGCCACTTTGCTAAGAGGCTCGAAGGAGGGACAGCTTAAAGTCGTATCTTTATAACTGGTTGGTCAAGTAGAACAGCAAACATGCCAGGAATTGATACTTTGATTCCTAACTTTCTCCCTGTGCCTTCCTTTGTTTTGCTCCTTCGTTTATATTTTGACCTGACTCCTGGAAAGGTCAAGATCAATCATTAACAGAGTTACTCTACAGACACAATGAGTATCTATTGTATATTAGGGAAGAGGTAAATGTGACCTAGACATTGGCCAACAAATAGGTGACTGTCAAATGTATAACCATCAAGTTGTGTGTGTGCATGTGTGTATAATATTTATAATGTAATGCCTGTGGGTTTCGTATACTTGGGTTTGCTGTAGTTTAAATTTTGCTTTTAAAATCATATGGTTTAAATACACAAAAAATATTACAGTCAATAAGTATTTGATTACTGTTGGTTATTTGCTTATTCAAACATGTATTTTTCTTATTTGTGCTAGTAATATAATTAATTAATTAAAAGTTTATTTATTTTGAGAAAGAGAGAGAGCGAGCAAGCAGGGTAGGGGCAGAGAGAAGGGAAAGAGAATATTAAGCAGGCTTCGCACTGTCAGCACAGAGCCTGATTCGGGGTTCACAGTCACGAACCATGGGATCATGACCTGAGTTGAAACCAAGAGTTGGATACTCAAATGACTCTGCCACCCAGGTGCCCCACCCCAGTAATATATTTTAAAACCAAAGTATTAGATGTTACTATAAACCATTGCTTTTACTATTATACAGATATTATTGAATAGTGTTTAGGTTAAGTAAAGTTAACTTGTTTTGTAGAGTGCCAATAGAATTGGAATTGTTTGCCATTCCCCTTCCAAAAAAGGAAAAGGAACTCAAGAATCCTTTATGTCTGTTTCCCAATTATAATATGCAAATTATTTTGAGACATCAGCTTCCTGTTTTTCAGTGCAAGCTGTAATCTATGATTTGCCTCTGTAATGTCATTACTTTTTGGTGACCAGACAATTTTTTGAGTGGTAATAGACAAATGTCTGTTAATAATGGAATTATTCTAGGGACTGCTTTGTGCTCAGGGTGGTAAATAAGACTCTGAATCACTTTTCATTTTTTTTCCTTCATGAATAAATGCTGATTACAGTAAATTGGATTTTAACATTTGACTAAATCATCATCTATAAGCTAAATGAGGTTTTAGGTGACTAAACTGAATGTTATTAGAAGAACCTATGTTACAGTAAAGTATACCTTTTAGAAAAGACCAAGGTCTCATGTGAGCCAAGAAATTTCAAACCTAAGATAATAGGTTCTGTAAAGGTTAAAGTAGATTTTTCAATTATGAGGCAAGTGAAACGCATCATAAATTAGTGCAGCTTCTCTTGTTTGTTTGTTTTTTGTTTGTTTTACTGTGATCCAGAAACAATTGTATTGATTTGGGAGATTTTTATTTTAAAAGAAAATCACTGAGATTAAATTTCATGGGTTTGTGGATACTGGGTTAACTGGTGGTGGCTGAGAGATGCTGGGAAGAGTGCAGTTTTTCTCCACTGGTTGCTGATTTTGAGTGCAGAAGGCTTTTTGCAGAGCCCTCTTTTATCTGCACTTTGAACACTGACGGTTGTGGTTTGTTTTATTCAGATCAAGTTTTCAGAATCCGACTACTTTGGCAATGTCCTGCAAACCCGCAAGTATTTAGCACAGTCTGATTTCTTCTGGCTGAGAAAAGCGGTTCCAAAAACAGAGTGAGTAAAAAAAATTAAAAAATTAAAAAAGGTGAAAGAGATAAATATGTGGTAGGAAGTGAAGTCTCTTTAGGTTGAATTTTGTAATTCCCTTTAGTCAGAGTAGCTGGCTGGCCAGTTACCTTGGTTTGGCAAAATCTATGTTAGGTTTTGATGTCTTATTTGTGATATTATATGCACCTGTTCTTCGTTCTAATTATGGGATCAAAATGTACTGCAGGAAGGCTTATTAGGGTACATAGTTGCAGATCATTCTAGATATATTTATGAATATATGTATATAGAAAACAAATTTCTCTAGAATTTCACACACAGGCAGAAACTTTTGAAGGTCTTAAAAAAGAACAAATACTTAAAAATATGGTTACAAATGTAGAAGTAGTTGTATAATTATGAAGTAACTAGAACATTTTGTTGAAGCAATTAAGTGTCCCAGAACTGATGGATGTATTATTTTTTCTCCAAGAGCAGTTTTGATTTATTCCCCTTCCTCCCAGCTGCCCATAGGAACTTTCCCTAAAGGTAGGCACTTTCCCTAGGAACTTTTGGGGCCAAGGCCAGCCATGATTCCTTCCTTAGCAAAATGTGTATGATGCTCATTAGTAACTAACAATTATTATGTTGACAATGTGCCGGGAAATGCTTTACATGTTAGAATAAATTTTATCCTCTCATCATTTCTGTGAGGTGTACGTACTATTTATTATCCCCATGTATCAAATAGGAGGCTTACAATTAAATTCTTCACTACAGGTTTAGATAATTTTTTATTGAAAAACACTTAACACGGTGTTCCATGTAAGGTGTAGATTGCTCTTGGTTCTGCTGGCGCCCACTTCTTTGCTCTTTTCTCGCTGTGCTTCCGATGGCATAATTTCTTTTGATCTGCTTTCAAATTTGTGGGTTGTTTTTTCTGCATTTTCAAATTTGCTTTTGAGTCATGTAACACATTTTTAATTTTTGGTTATTGTACTTTGCAGTTTCAGAATTTCCAGTTGGTTGTTTTTTAGTTTCTATTTGTTGTGATTTTCTGTTCATTCAGTCACCATCATATTTACCGTTAATTCTTGGAATATAGTTTAATTCTGTAGACTAATTTATAATGGTTGCTTTCAGGTCTGCTAAATCTAACATCTGGCCTTGCTCAGTTTTTATTATTGACTGCCTTTTTTTTTTTTTTTAACACTTTCTCTCTTTGTAGAGCATAATTTTTTTTGTCATTGAAAATGACATTTTGGATACTATATTGTAACAACTGTGGATTCTGATTTATTTTTCTGAGGCTTTAAAAAAAGATAACTTTCCTTGACTTAGACCACAGAATCTTATCTCCTTATATATAGTAGGCGGCCATGGAGGTCTCTGCTCATCTTTTAAATTCTTATTTTTATTTTTGAGCCTCATTACCTAGTTGTTGTCTCTGTGTCTGCACAGCTTAGCGCTCAGCCAGGGATTGGGGTAGGTAGACCTTTTGGTCAAATACTTGGAGTCGGGAGGGCTTCTGTCCTCTGCCACTTGATCTGTTTATGGGCTGGGAGTACATTTATCAATCAGCTTTGGGGTTCACTTTCCACTGGGCTCACCTGAGTCTCTCCCGTTTGTGTGACTAGTGTCCCGGTCAGCCAGGAGTGTGTGGAGAGCTTACCTCACCCTTCTATGACTATTTTATTTCCAAGATCTCCCTTTTAAATTCCTGGCTTGGGGCACCTGGGTGGCTCAGTCGATTAAGCACCCGACTCTTGACTTTGGCTCAGGTCATGATCTCATGGTTTGTGAGATCGAACCCTGCATCGGGCTCAGTGCTGACAGTGCGGAGCCTGCTTGGGATTCTCTCTCTCTCCCTCTCTCTCTGTTCCCCTCTCCTGCTGGAGTATTCTGTCTCTCTTTCTCTCTCTCCAAAAATAAATAAATAAGCATTAAAAAAAATTGCGGGCTTGCCTGTCACTCTTGCTAGTGTGAACTGTAACTTTAGGCTAGCAGAGCTATGGGTATCCTTTCATTTGTTTTCTACCAAGTTTTTCACTTTGAGCTGCTGAAGCTGCAGGTTTTCACATACACCTCCAACTGAGTCTGCCCACCGTGGCAATAGAGCTGCTGATTTGCCAGCCAGCCCTGTGTGTCCTGACAGAACAAAGTTCTCACTGACCCCACCAGGAAGGGCAGGAGCAGTCCCCGGCAAGAAGGACACAGACTCCTGGGCTACTTACTTCCAAGGTTTAGCAATTTTTCAAAATTAAACATTTTTCAGTTTGTTGTTAGGATTTGGTGATCAATTCCCAGAGTCCTAAAATGGTTGTTTGTTGACCCTTTTGTCCACTTTTATATTTGATTTTTGTGGAAGGGATTTGCTGACTACTTCATAGCATCATAGCTGGAAGCCTAGTTTCCATGGTCTACTTTTTTTATGGCCCACTTTTTAACCTTGGCTGATATTCTGGTCTCTGGATCTTGGACGGCACTTTTTATGCTCCGAGTCTCTTCTTACTCTCCGTCCCAACTCCCTGCTCTGTTCTAGACTCTAGAAACTTTAGGCTCTGTATCAACCCTTGGCTTACACTGTGATTACTCCCTGTCCCTCTTACCCATGGCTCCCATCTACCTATCCCTGCCCTCTTCCCTTTTGGCCTTTCTACAGCATCCACCCACAAAGTTAATTCAACATGTTTCACTCTAAGGAGTAGGCCTGAAGCTGAACTATTGCGCTACCCATCCCTGACTCCATTCAAAACAACACAGAGGGTTAGAAGGCTTTCAGACTTCTTTGGAAAACAGGTAACTGCTTTCAAGTCATGTGCTCCACTGTGCTTGGTTCTCTCCTCCCATCACAGTATGTCTAAGCCCGTCTCTCCTCTTTATTCCTAACCTCAATTAGTCAGTTGAAATTTTAGATGTACAAAATAAAAAGGAATTTTAGACTTAGGGTTCTAAAAGTAGCTTCTCGAATCTGACTTTGGCATATGTTTTCCAGTATCCTAATGAGCATCTCCATGTAGTATGGTAGTCACAGATCTGTTTGAATCATCCTGCTCTTTCAGATCTACTTCAGATCGGTTCAAAGTCTTCTTGGAGTTTGTGGATAATTCAAGGTATTTTTGTCACCAGTATTTTCCTGAATTTTTGGAGTTTGCGCTTCTCCATATTAGAGATGCTGTCAAGTTAATTCTTTAATTTCAAAATGCCGTTATGCATTTGGGTGTGTAGCAAGGCCTCTGTTGCTAATTGAAAAACTCCAAAATCTTTTAATCTTGATGAGGTCCCAACAATTTATTTTTGCTCTTGATTCCCTTGCTTTTGGGGATGTGTCAAGTAAGAAGTTGCTGCGGTGGAGGTCAAGGAGGTTGTTTCCTGCTTTCTCCTCTAGGGTGTTGATAGTTTCCTGTCTCACGTTCAGGTCCTTTATCCATTTTGAGTTTATTTTTGTGCATGGTGTGAGAAAATGATCTTGTTTCATTCTTCTGCATGTTGCTGTCCAATTCTCCCAACAAGGACAAATATCATATGTGTGCACGTATAGGAGGACTAGGAGGAACTTAACAGAGGACCAACCGGGAGAAGAAGGGGGGAAATGGTGGGGGAAAGGGAGAGAGGCAAACCATGAGAGACTCTTGAATGCTGACAAAAACTGAGGACTGATGGATGTGGGGGGGAGGTGGGATGGGCATGGAGGAGGGCACTTGTGGGGATGAGCACTGGGTGTTATGTGGAAACTAATTTGACAATAAACTATTTGTAAAAAAATAAAATAAATAAATAAAATAAAAGTAAAAAAAATAAAATAAAATAAAATAAAAAAAAAGAAAAACTCCAAAATGTGTCCTTTTTATCATCATCCTAAAATGCTGATGGACTGTTAGATTCTAAGGGCCTTGACTATTTCTAATATTTCATTCATGCCTTGGAAAAATGCTGGCTGACTTTGTGAGCTTAGGCAAACTGCGTGATTCTGTGTAGTTTTCTTCTCCATCAGTGAAAACAAATACTTATTTCACAAGGACATTAAATTGGTTAATGTTTCTGGAAAAGTTATATAGGAATGAAAAGCCATGCAGTAGTACTAATTCTTGTTTCCTCAGACTAGATGTCTGTTTCAGGGAAAGCAACATTAAGAAATTGAAGGTCCTCTTTGTGTGGTAAAGTGATAGGATAGTTCAGTTTTTGAAAGAAATTTTGGGCTGCTCCTTTTCAGGCGTTGTAGGGAATTTTAGTTTCACGATAACCACTGGCTTTAATTGACATCTTTTAGTTTTGAAAATTGATGAGTTAATCTAGTGGGAATGATTCTGGAGTAGCTCCACTACACTAGTTTACTTTGAACAGCACATCATGATTATATTTCCACAAAGCTCTGAAATAACATTTTGCTTCTTTGTGGGTATAGGAGATAAATACCCTTTATCTTTCATTCTCATGGAATCCATTTTAGCTGAACTAATGTGCATTAAGAAGTTTCTAACGTGATGGGAAATGTCAGCAAGAACGGAATTAATTGGGTGGTCATCCCTGAAGGTACATATTTAGGGGTTGGTTCTCAGAATTGTCACTTCATCAGCTTGCTTAAAAATAGAGGATTTACTCTACTGCTTGGCTTGACTCAAAAGTAATTTTTCCCCTTAGGATCCCTTTTCTTTGACAGAAATGGCTTTAAGTCAGCTTCCCCATTAATTCACTCTCATTCTGCTGTGACCAGACATGTCTGGATTTTCTTTCTCTATCTTTTCAAAAAATAGGTAAAAATAGATCAAATGTTGATATAAATTATGATTTTGTCCAGAATTTTTGTTTGTAAGTGCGTTATCTATAGCATGGAATGGGAAGGATAGAATCTACAGGATATTATAAATAAAGTAATAAATATTCTATGGTTTGGCCATTCCATATTCCTTCGACTATCTTTAGGAGTTGATAGGTAAAATGTAAAATTTAAGCCTGATGTATATCTATTTTATATGGTTCAGAGAAATCGGGGTACCAATGTCCTTGTCTTTAAACAACTGCATTTCATTATTACTTTTATACTCCTTCTGTGTATTCCATTGTCCAGTATAATTTCATCCCCATATATTTTTCTTTTGAAATTTATATGAGAACTTCTCTGACTTTGTCTACTAAGTCCTTCCCCAGACACATTCTGCAGGAACACCCTAAAGTCATGGTAAAAAGAATTTAAAGCATTTGAATGACACTCTGTTTATTCAAGTAGATGCGTATATAGCAATAAATTCATTTAAATAGATGTAATAATCTTCTGATCAGCACATGCCACTGTGGCAATAGTCTTAGCCCATAGGGAGGTTAACATCTTGTTGGGAGACAAGTTGTTAACATATATGCTTTCAGGGCCCAATCAGTTAACAGATGGTGACGTAGACAAATGTAACTGATAGGGTGTGGTGGGGACTGTGGAGAACTAGTCATTGTATACCTCATTTAAAGGAATTCCAGTTCAGTCCTTTTAAAAACCATCGTGTTGGGCAGACAAAAACATTTTTATGAGAAAAGTCAACTCATTGGTTACAAGTTAATCTACGGACAACTACTTGTCAGTGTTTCAGTTATCTCCTACAGTCTAACAAACCACTTTACCAGGCTCAGCGGGGTGCTTGGTGTTTATGAGCTTTATGTAATTGCAGTCAGAGAGTGGCTGGGGCTGGAGTCATGGGGAAGGCTTTTTCTCTCATGTCTAGTAGCTGATGATGGCTGTTGGCTGGAATGCCTCCTGTGGCTTTGTTTACTGGGCTTCTTTATAGCATGCTGATTGCTCAGGAAGCTCCAGAGAGCAGGTTCCTGAGAAAGAGAGGAGGAAGGGAGCATATGGGCACACTTGGAGGATGTCGTATTGACCTTAATTGCCTAGCATAGGCAGTCCTGTCGTGTCATTTCCATTGCATTTTATGTTTTAGAACCAAGTTGCCAAGGCTAGCCCATATTCCAGAAGAAAGGAATGTAGACTCCACTTCTTAATGGGAGGAGTGCAAAAAAGATTGCAAACACTTATTAAAATCAGAATAGGTAGCCTTATGTTAGAGAATACTAAAACTAAGTATATAATACACTTGGATATAATCAGGGAGATATACAGAATATTTAATGGCTGGTATGGGCAGTGACCAATAAGAAGCAGCAGTAGCACCCACAAGTGGTAGGATCTCCTGGTGCAGCCACTTAATATCAGCTCTGGGTACAGTCAAGGCTCCAAACATACTTTAGAGACAGCAGGAGCTCTGGCATGTCAGGAAAGGTGAGATCATGGGTCTGAAATATGAGGTTTTAGGTACTCTTGCTGAAGCTTCAGAGACCCCATCAGACCCTGTCCGGTTGTTTGATTTCTTTGTTTTGTCCACCTTTGTTCATAAGCAGTTAGAATCATTTTTCCTGCATGCCCCCTCGTGTTTTGCAAGTTCATTCGTTGCTGAAGGGAGGGAGGGGAGAGAAGGGATGGGCTCTAGGAATATACATCATCTTTTCTACCTATTATGCGTCAGTCCACTGTCATCTAGGACTTGACTCAATCTTCACACATACAAATGCTGGGTTCTTTGGGTAATGTGTTAATTTTCTGTTGCTGCCGTAACAGATTACTCCAACATTAGCAATTCAACACAAATGTGTTATCTCCCAGTTCTGTAGGTCAGAAGTACAGGATGGCTTGGCTGGTGTCTGAGACCCAGGTTTCATAAGGCTGGAATCAAGGTGTCAGCTGGCTGGGCTTATAACTGAGGTTCTGGAAAGAATTTTGTTCCAAGCTTATTGAGAAGTTGGCAGATTCACTACCTGCTAGTTTTAGAACCGACATCCCTCCTTCCTTGCTGGCTGTCATTTGGGAGACATTGTTCCCTTCTAGAGTCTTCTTTCTGGTCCTTGCACCATAGTCCCTACATCTCAGAGCCAGCAACAGCATGTAGAATCCTTTTAACTCTTGGAATCTGACTTCCTCCCTTGCATCTCTGGGACTGTAGCCACAGAAGGCTCTCTGCTTCTAAGGACTAGTGATTAGATTGGGCCCACCTGGATATCCAGGACACTCTCCCTCTGTTAAGCTCCTTAAGCTTAATTGCATTTGCAGTGTCCTTTTTGGCATGTAATGTAACCTATTCACAGGGCCCGGGGATTAGGACATGAACATAATTCCACCTACCTCAGGTAGTGACATTAGAACAATAAAGGTAGTTTTCCCCTCCACTGGTTTCCTCAAGAAGGTAGACCAGCCAGTAAGTTTGTTTGCTAAACATTGCTAACTCTGAAGGAAAAGAGTACACATTTTATGGAAAGGAGTATATGTTTCAGTTTTGACTAGAGGAGGCGCTCTCTTTCTTGATTTCTAGTAATGTCTCCAGTATACTATAATGCTTAAGAGAACTGGGTTGGAGTCAGACCAGACCTTGTACAAGTATATAATGCTTGTTAAGTCTCATTGTCCTCATCTGTGAGATAGGCTCATAATTCCTTTAGTTGCTACAGGGAAGACCTATGAATATGAAGTGCTTAGGGCATTGTGAGCGCTCAGTGAATGTTTGCTGCCACTATTACTACTTCTAATGATAATAGAATGATACATTTGTGGACTTCTTTATGGGGAGAAGGTATGGGCGAATCAACTAGAATCACCACTTGGATTTCCTACCAGTTTCATATTAGTCTGACATAAATTATTAGCTTGCCATAATTCTTCTGTGAGATTAGTTAGGGTTAGTAAAGTTAGTAAAATGATTGTTTTGGGAAGGGATCTGTATAAGTTCATTTTGAGTAATTTAGCTTAAGACTGATTGCTTGGTTTTTATCATAAAGGGCAGAAGCTCATAGACGTCTAAATCAGGGGTCAGCACAATGCAACTTGTGGGCTAAATCTTGCCTGATGCCTGTTTTTGTGTGGCCCATGAGCAAAGAGTGATTTTTAGAGACAAATGTTTACAGTCGATCTAGTGATAGGAAGTACCAACTCTGAATCTCAATTACGCAAAATGTTATTCTGCCTCTAAAGAATTCCATTCTTCTCATTAACGGGCTGTCTTACAAAAAATTGTACTTAGTCATATTTTTAATTATATCAATAAAACTTTGTGGAAGTTTTTCTCTTACTAAAGAAGTACCTAGATAACATCTTTGATTTTTGCTGCTTTGCCTACAAAACGCCTAAAGGTCTACATTCTGACTCTTTACAGAAAAAAATTTGCTAAGCCCTGATCTATGTAGTCCATGCATTTTAAATGGAATGTAGACTCTTTTGTAAAATTATGTTTGAGAGAGAGAGAGAGAGAGAGAGAAAATCTGAACCAAGCTCCAGGCTCTGAGCTGCCAGCACAGAGACCAACTCGGGGCCTGAACTCACCAACCGTGAGATCATGACCTGAGCAGAAGTTAGATACTTAACTGACTGAGCCACCCAGGTTCCCCTGGAATGTAGACTCTTTATAGCTGGAAGGTACCCCCCAGATCTCTTAATGCAGTATCTTTAAAAAAAAAAAAACTTCTATTTTTTGTCTAGTTATTTTTTGAGAGAGAAAGAGAGAGAGAGAGAGATCGATCAGGAGAGGGCAGACAGAGAAAGAGAGCAAGAATCCCAAGAGAGAGAGAGAGAGAGAGAGAGATCGATCAGGAGAGGGCAGACAGAGAAAGAGAGCAAGAATCCCAAGCAGGCTACACACTGTCAGTGCAGAACCCAACGTGGGGCTCAAAGTCATCAACCATGAGATCATGACCTGAGCCGAAATCAAGAGTTAGACTGTTAACCGACTCTTAATGCAGTATCTTAATTTTATAGTTAAAACCAAGCCCCAGGAAGGTGGAAGGTGGGCAACTATTCCAACACAATCCAGCTACTTAGTGAAAGAGGCAAGAGGAGTCATTAGCTCTTTGGGCGCTTTCATGTGTAAGCTGTCCACTGGAGCAGGGAGAACCTCTGGGTAGCATGGCTATGCTTTATCTATCTCTCTTTACATGGATTTCGGTGTTGTCATCAATCTCAAACCTTTAATGGACAGGTCAGAAATGACTCAGTATAGAAAGTTAGCTGTCCCATGGGCCCATTGAACAGGGCCTGCCAAACATCAGCTTGCTGCTATTTCTGTCTATGAGGAGAGCCCTTTAGATTCTAGAATTTCTCATTAAAGCTATTTCAGAAGCACTGGTGCTGACTTTTTCTGTTAAGCTAGTACTGGTGAATAAGCAGGCATGTTAATATATTCTCACTGAGCCATGTTCAGTTTAGGATGAGGTTGTTCACCAACAGAGCAATAACCCTAAACTGAAGTGATAATTTCCCCATGTGCCCTATTTCCCCATTGTTCGCTGGTTAGTTGCTAATAAATCCTGCCACATTGTGTTCTCTTGTTGCCCTCCTGCCTGGATAATGATGATTTCTTGGTGGTATTTGCTTCTGTTTCTACAGGTGGTTTACGAATCCAACGACTGTCAATGCCTTCTACAGTGCATCCACCAACCAGATTCGTGAGTACCAGCTTCTTGTCCCCTTGTTAATGTGGAACAAAATGGAAGGAACTTTTTCCTGAGTATGATTTCTTTATTTCCCTCCAAAAGTGATCAGGTATGTGGGTGAAGGAAGTTTAAGTTTCTCTATCCATGTGCCCAATTTGCCTCACTCCCTTCACCTTATTAAGTAAAAGCAAAATGAAACAAAACAAACAACAAAAAAAGACAAAACTACAGTAAATAAAACTACAGTGCAGTTGGTCACGAAAAAGTTTCTTTTATAATGGTCTTAATGATTTGTCCAGACCATTTTGTTTCTTTTTAGGATTGATGGGAAAAACAAGCAGGTAGCTGAGCAGATGATAGAACCTGAGGGGACTGTCTATAGAAACGCTTGGAAATGTTCTAATTTACCCTAGGACCTAAAGTCTTAAGTTGCTTTTATTTACATGTATTGTGTAGATAAAAATGCCATGATAAGTTTACAGAATGATTAAAGATCAGATTAAATAAAAAATCTGACAGCACCAAGTGTTGGCAGCAGGGACACACACTTACCACTGGTAGAAATGTAAATTGGTTCAGCCACTTTGCAGAGCAATTTGGCAGTACCTAGAAAAGCTGAAGATGTCCATGCATATGTGTGACCATCATTGTACTCCTGGCATGTGCCCCAGTGCTGCGTTTCTCAAAGTGTGGTCTTGGGACAGGTAGCAATGGCATCACGGGGGAACTGGTTAGAAATGCAAATTCTTGACACTTCAATATAGAGAACAGAGGGTCGCTGGAGGGGTGTGGGTGGGGGGGACGGGCTTAGTGTATAAGGGGCGTTAAGGAGGATACTTGTTGGGATGAGCACTGGGTATGGTACATAGGGGATGAATCACTGGAATCTACTCCTGAAATTATTGTTGCACTATATGCTAACTAACTTGGATGTAAATTCATAAGGAATGAATTAATTAAAAAAAATGCAAATTCTTGGGCCCCACTTTCAATCTATCATTCACAAACCCTGGACATGGGGCTCAGAAATCTGTTGTAATAAGGCTTCCAGGTGACTCTGACGCAGTTTGAGGATCACTGTCCTAGAGAAGTCTCACACAAGGAGGCCTGTGTGAGGATGCTCATGGCAGTGTTTTTTTCACATAGCAGAAATTGGGAAAAAACCCATGTGTCCCTCTGCAGGAAAATGACCCCAGTGTGGCCTGTTCACACGCAGGAACGCCAGGCAGCAGTGAATAATGAGTGATCTGGGGCAACACACATTAACATGGGTAAAGTTCACAAATGTTGGTTGGGGACGTGGGAAACAGCTGGGGAAATAATATCAAGTATATACCATATAAAAAAGTTGAAAAGTATGCAAAAAGACTTCTATATGTTGTCTAGAAGTATAGCCTTTTGTAGAGAACATATGAAGACATTCATGAGAATGACAGACATCTGAATCCAGGGTGGCAGTGACCTGTTGTGGGGAGGGCGGGCCACTCCTGCTCCAGCCCTTGCTGGTTTCTCACCCCTCCTGCACCTCCTCCGGTCTTCTTCTTCACCCCTTCACTGGTGATGACATCTGATTTCATGATTTTAAGTGCATCTCCGTGTGCTTCGTTGAATGTGGGTGATGGAACTTTAAAAGTACTTGCTACCCTTGGCCACGGGCCAACCTCCTCCCCATGAGAGACCTGTCGTCCCCTCCTCGCTGGCCTCCCCACTTCTGTCCTTACCCCCCTTCAACCTTTTCTAAATAAAATATTGCAGCCATTTTGAGATGTTTTACAGTCACCTCAGGTCTCTCCTTTTCTCAGAACCCCGTATCAGTTTCCCATCTCACTCAGGATAAAAGCCAAATTACTTGTAATGGCCCTCAGCCCTCTTGCTACTGCCTTATCTGCCTCCGTTCCCGCTACACTGGCCTCCTATCTCTTCCCAGAGCATGAGACTCTGTTCTCTCCTAGCGTTTATAGTAGAGGCTCTTTGCCTTGGAAAATTCCCCGAGTGATCTGCATGGTTCATGCTCCCGTTTCCTTCAAATCTTTGCTTGAGTGCCACCTTCTCAGGGAGGCACCCTACCTGCCTTCTGTGGAGCCTCTCTGCTGGCCCTCAAACCAGCAGGGCTCACTAGCCAGAGAGGACACCCCCGGAGCTGTGGCTGCCCACTCCCAGCAGGCACAGGTCGTTAGAGTCGCCCTCGTGTGGCCACTTTTGGGAATGGCAGTCTCTGAAGGACTGGTATGAGAGCTTAATGAACAGAAGGAAAATAGGCAGATGGTGGTAAATTTTGACTTCTACACTAATTGGTATAGCCAAACTAGTTGTTAAATATTTTTAATACTTTGGATATTGTTCCTTGCTATAGAAATACCCATTGTTAACATGAAATCATTGCTTTCTTTTGTCCTCCAGCTTTACTGAGGTGTAGTTGACAGAAAGTATATATAGTTAACATGTGTACCTTGATGTTTTGATATAGCTCCAAGTTGAGAACTAAGCTGCATATGTTACACGGGAGCTTAAGATATTTGAGATATTAATGATTACTTATGATATGAATTATATATGAATTATAATCACAGTTGGAATAACCTATTTGGCAATAGAAAATTCTTTAGATTATCCATTAAAAAAAAACCACACTTTTTACTTTGAACTACTTTTACAATTACTACAAAGTAACAAAACCAGAACACAGAGTTTCCGTGTACCCTCTAGCTAACCTCCCCCAGTGTTACCATCTTACATAACTATAATCAAACCAGACCATTAACATTGCAACAACACCATTAACTAAACTCAAGGCCTTACTGAAATGTCACTGGCCACTCATATTCTTTTTTTGACTTGGAGAAGATGGTTTCTGCTGGGTTGTTCCACTATAAAGTTGCTATCCTCCCTGCCAGTGTAGTTGGCAAATATCTTGGGAACTAGATCTCTGAGATTCTGTCTGTCCTGTTTCTCTCCCAATTGTTCGCTCACTGATTGTAGCATCTATTAGTAAAACTTGTATGCAGCAAGCATCCCTGCGCTGCTTGCTCACTGCTCAATTTCAATTTCATCCCTTCCATTCGTAAGAATATGAATTCTGTTGTAAAGAAGGGAACGTCCATTCACTCCCATCTATCTGTGCGATCACATATTTTTTATAGCCTTATGAACTCAGGGACATTTATCCTCTGGATTCTGATCCAATGCTATCATTTTCTGTTTCATTGCTCAAAGTGTTCAGCTTTGGCCATGAGGTGATCGTGTGGGTTTGGCACCAGGTGTTAGTGTCACAGTGCTCCTTAACTTGCTTTTCATTACTTGCAGCAGATGCCTGCCGAGCTCCTTCAGCTCCTGAATTCTCTCTCTTTCTAGAGCAGGAGGATGAGTTCCTCTCTTAGCTTGGATCCCGGCTTTTCCATTGGGAGCTTTCAGACTTTACTTGAGCATTTCTTCTTCCAGACGGGGTCCAGAAACCAGCAGAAGGCATACTGGATCCGATGTAGAAACCTGACTTGTCAGGGTTGGACTGGGTCCAGAAACTGGCTGGGGTTGGGCTAGATTACCCATTTTAAAAGAAAGTGTTCTATGTAATATTTGGTACATCCCAAAGAATATGTGTAACATATTAAAACATAGAAATTATATTCCTGTGAACCTATCACTCGCCAAGAACTAGAACATTCCCCATATCATTACATCTGTCCTTGCTTCTCCCCATCCCATTCATCTCACTCACTATGGAGGTAACTACTTTTCTGCTTTTTGTCTTTATCATTATCTTTTTCTCAAAATAAATTTTGAACCATTTGTTGATGTTTATTTTTGCTTTTTTTTTTTTTTTAAATTTTTTTTTTTTTAATGTTTATTTATTTCTAGGAGAGAGAGAGAGACAGCGTGAGCAGGGGAGGGTCAGAGAGAGAGGGAGTCACAGACTGAAACAGGCTCCAGGCTCTGAGCTGGCAGTCAGCACAGAGCCTGACGCGGGGCTCGAACCCACGAACCGCGAGATCATGACCCAAGCGAAAGTCGGACGCTTAACCAACTAAGCCACCCAGGCGCCCCTATTTTTGCTTATTTTTATAGCATAGTAAAAATGGTATACTGCATGCAATCTAGTGACTTTGTTTTTTAAAATTTTTTTTTTTAGAGAGAGAGTGAGAGCAAGTGAGCATGAGGAAGGGGGGTCAGGGAGAGAGAGGATCCCAAGCAGGCTCCACACATAGCCCGATGTGGGTCTTGATCTCACAAGCCTGAGATCATGACCTGAGCCAAAATCAAGAGTCGGACGCTTGACCAACTAAGCCACCCAGGATTCGTCCTTGTAGCACATGGCAGTGGGTTTTCATTTTCCCTGCTGTATAATACTCCATTGCATGACTGTACATCTGATTACTTACCTATGCTACAGACTTTGTTGACAGACCTATGTGTCTTTCCACTCTAGGTTTTTGCTATTATGGACAGTGTTGCTACTCTGTCTACTCTCGTGCATGTCCCCTAATGCTTTGGGTGTATACGAAGAGTGGAATTACTGGCTTGTGGGGTATGCAAATACTCAACTTTACCAGATAACATCAAATGGGTGCCAAAGAGCATGTTCCAGAGTACAGAAGTGTTTTTGTCAACTCTCATTTACATCACCTGTTGGCATTGGTAGACTTAGTTTTCACCAATAGTGGCATTGACATAGATGCTTTGCCTGTGTTCCCACACTCACTTTCCAGTGTCAGTGAATGCCCACGGCTCCTTTGGGGATTTAAGTATGCCTAATAATATTCTGCCTCCGGGATTCACCCCTGCTCAGCCTTTTTCTTGTCTGTAAAGAGGTGATCCTATCACGGGTTTGCTGAAGAAGACGCCCTTTCAGGGTAACCGAGTGGTTTCTTGAAAGCTTATGAACACAGGGGTTTGAAATGAACAATTTGAAGCAGTGTTTTAATTAAGAGATTCAAGCTGTTTCTATTTTCCTAATGACCAGTGCTTGCTCTCATTGTAAATTACATTACCAGGCAAGATGACAAGGAGTCCTTTGGGTGACTTTTTCTCTTTCTCTCTTCTTTACGATTTTTTAGACTACAAATTAAGACAGGTGGAGTTCCTTCTTAGACATTTCCCCACTGGGTTTCCTGGGAGTCCCTTCACCCCCAACTGCCTTCTTTTTCTTCAGTGAAGAAGTGAAAAAATTGAGGTGATTTTCTGAAATGAACATCTTTATTGATTAGGGGTGATTCTGACAGCATGTGGCCATCTGTTTAATTGGGTTTCGCATCTAAGATGTAACTATACTTAGTAACATGATTTATGAGAATTTCTTTCAGTTCCCATTATCGTTTTCTGATTTATGCCACTTAAGTCCACTTCTCCACACAGTAGAGATTTGAGTAGACCACGCAAAAGCCAATAGGTCTTTTTGTTTGTATTATTTTTGTTTTTTGTTTGTTTGCAAATTCATTCTTTTGTCTTAATGGTTTGTGGCCATATTTCAATGTTAGAATTTCGCAGTATGGTTGTACTTCTCATTTTTCTATCCTTGTCAGGCTGGGTAGCAGTGTCGTCGGACACCGAATGTAGTGTGACATAGTAATAATTTCTCTATTCTGTGAGGAGTTATACAGAGGAGCTGTGGCAGAATTTAATTATATTTGAACTGATAAGGTGGTTAAAGGGGAAAACAAGGAGCTGAGGTTATTGTTGCCTAAGCTTGTGCTGTCCTAGCTTTGTGATAACAACAAAACTGGTCTTCCTGCTTTTTGTAGGAAAACAGTGAGGACCTTGAGTGCCACTGATTTAGTTGTATGACTCTGGCCAAGATGTTTTTCCTTCCTGATCGCTATTGTCCTCTTAGGCCATACGCTGAGGTTACCTAGCCTCAGAGTTTTCAGTGAGAACTTAAAAAGATGGATTTGTGTATCTAAAACTGACATGCCCATAATCCCTGGGATAGGTAGGCCATCACAGGGTGGACAGCAGAATGTGAGAATTTGGGAGGAGGGGGTGAATATTTTTGACCCGTGCTTTCAAGGACTTAAAAATTAGGGCAGTGTTTTTATTTATGTATTTACAAAAGTACAACCAATTTGGAAAAGTGTTTGGCAGTTTGTTGATATTTCCTATTACCCAGAAATTCCACTCTTCATAAAATAAGTCAATCCTTATACCCATCAAAACACATGAGCATTGAATGTTCATAGGAGCAACAACCTGGAAAGAACCTAATGTCCATGAACAGATAGGTAAATATATTGTGGTACAGTCATATAATTGAATATTATATGACAATGAAGAATAAATTCCCTGCTACCTTACGTAAGCATGCCACTGACTTAATGCTCAGTGAAACACTGCCTGGCTCCAGTCGTAGAAAGTTCAGGGCTAGGCTAATGAATCTAAGTGATGTAAGTAAAAATAATGGCTCCCTTTGTTGGGGGTACTGACTGTAAGGGAGCACAAGACACATTTTCCTTATTTATGAGGGGGTTGCACAGGTGATAGATGTATAAAATATCATCGTGTTCTGCTGTTAAGATTTGCGCCTTTACAGTATGTGTATGATACTAAAACATAAACAGTAACACTCCTTTTCCCTCCCTAAAATTGTTTATAACAGCATATAGCATGCATCTGCTTTTTGGGCTTCTAACAGCTTACATCAGGCCATGTCTCCAGAGGTGTAGATCAGAGATTGGCACACTTGTTCTGTAAAGGACCAAGTAGTAAATACTTTGGCCTTTTCAAGCCATCCAGTCTCTGTTGTCAATTCTCAACTTTGCCATTGCAGCCACAGACAATTCATAAACAAATGATCATGGCTGTGTTTTTAGCAAAACTATTTACGTGGGCTGTAGTCTGCTGATCCCTGGTGTGTAGCACAGTAAGCGGATGGGCTCCAGAGGGCCTTGAAGAGTGTTCTGACCCAGCTTACAAACCACTTTGGGTCTGATCAGTCAGTAGTACCAGGGGAAGGAGAGTGGTAGAGCGAACAGGTCACATTTGGCTTTCATTTCTCCTCCCATGGACTGAACTGTGAAATTTCATTTCATGTGCTCAGTATCAAGGTGTGTCTTTAAAATGCTACATTTCAATGTTGGTTTTTGTCTTCATATGTCTTAAATCATATTAAAGAATTATTATAAGCAAATAAAATGTTGACTTGAAAATATGCAAGGACTAAGGGCTAAAACCAATGATAATTGTTGTAATGCACAAGGGATTTGGTTGCCCGAGTTTAATCACAGATACTCTGCTAAAGAAGATAAGCCTTTGACCAGAGGCTGGGCTTAGGCTGGCATCAAACTATAGTATTAATCCTGAAATCAAACATAGATTTGTTTTGCTGTTAAGGAAATGATTATATTTCAAACTGAGAGAATTTCTCATACTTTGTTGACTCTGCCTAAAACCATAAAGTAGAAGCCAAGTTAGCAAATACTCACTCACCTGTGGCCTCTAGTGGAATGTAATGAAATTAAAGTCCCGAATCCATTTGACATTTTCTTTGGGGACAATTTGGGAATAGTTTTCCACGCTTTTGGAGGTAAGAGGGAAGAAACTTCAGTGGTCAGCTAATCCAAATTTCTCATTATTTACAAGAGATTCTGACACTCATGGTAATTCTTAGTAATTTTTTCCACTCCGTCACTTAGTATTTATGGATCCCCCCAATGATTCCAATTACTTCTCCGTGTTCACGCGGCTTTGTGGTCCCCTCCAACAATGAATAAAGCCGACCCCTGTAGCTAATAGGATACTGTGGAAATGATGGAGTATGACTTCTGAGGCTAGGTGATAAAAGACATTGTGGCTTCTGCCTTGCTTGCTTGGATTGATCACTCTGGGGGGAAACCAGCATGGACGTCATGAAGGCACTCAGAAAGCTGGTGGAGACGTCCGCATGTGAAGGATCTGAGGCCTCCTGCCCATAACCAGTACCATGTGATCACTCAATCTTGGAAGAGCAGATTCTCAAGGCCAGCCAAGCTTTCAGATGATGGCCGCCCAGGCCGGCATGTTGACAGCAACCCTGTGAGAAACCCTGCGACAGACCACCCATGGAAGATGTTTCTGAATTCTTGAGTCAGAGAAAGTGTGAGATAGTAAATGTTCACTGTTTGGAGCCATTACATTTTGGAATACTTTGTTACAGGGCAAGAGATAACTAATAGAGACGTTACAACTTTGATAGGTACTGAGTTTGGTGCTAGGTTGTATACTATAGTATACTGTAGTAGTTAAGAGAATGGGCTTTGATTTTTGAATCGTGGCTGGGCCACTAATAACTTGCAGCCTTGAGAAAGTTACCTAACGTCTTTATGCCTCAGTGTATCTCAAAATAGAGGCAATAGTAGTGATTGTCCTATAGGGCTATTCTACAGAGTTGTCATGAAGATTAAAGGAGATAATGTATATACAGTAAGTGAAAGAGGGATTGGTTTTCAGCAGGTATTCAATAAATCATAGCCATTAAGAGTCCTTACTTGGGGAGCCTGGGTGGCTCACTTGGTTAAGCGCTGACTTTGGCTCAGGTCATGATCTCACAGCTTGTGAGTTCAAGCCCTCTGTCGGGCTCTGTGCTGACAGCTCGGAGCCTGGAGCCTGCTTCGGATTCTGTCTCCCTCTCTTTCTGCTCCTCCCTCACTCATGCTCTGTCTCTCTCTTGCTCAAAAATAAAATAAACCTTAACTTTTTTTTAAAAATGAGTTTTTGAGGTAGTTGGGAGAGACAGAAATGTGACCAGTCATTTATAAGACATCATGAGTGTGCAACAGAAAGGCCTGCCATGCCTTCTGAGAGCCATGGAGAAAGGGTCACTAATCTGGGGAGCAGAGATCGGCTTCATGGTGACAGTGACATTTGGGTCGGCATTGAAAGGAAAAACGCATTTTCTAGGCAAATAAGGAGGTTGGGCTATGCAGGAAGGAAGGCTGCTGGTGCAAAGTTCAAGGCATCCCTTGAAGAGGGAGAAGATCAAGGCCGCTCAGACCAGTTAGGATTTTGGCAGACAGTTCAAGAGAGGAATGGGGAGAGTCTAAGTTTAGGCAGTGGCAGTGATCAGGAGTAGAGAGTAGATAAGTTAAATCCCAAAAAATTACTCTCAAATAACTGTGCAGTGGTAATACAGGTGGCAGTTTTCTAACTTTTCCACTGAGACTTGAAAGGACTCCCATAAAACGGAAATTACTGTTCTCTGCAGCCCTTCTTCACCAAGAGCTGTTAATATGCTAAGCATTGTGACAGATACTTGAACATATCTCTAATCTTCACAGTAGCTCTACACACTTGGAGTTGTGGCCCCATTTTATAGAAGAGGAAATGGAGGGTCAGACAGGCTAAGTAACTTCCCAGAGACCACACAACTAGTATATTGCAGAGTTGGGAGTATAACTCAGTTTCTCTGATTGCATGTTCTTAATCTTCACCCTATACTATTCATTACTGCATAAGAAGGTGAGAATTGCATGAAATGATACACGTGAGTGCAGTCTGAAAAGGTGAAGAGCATAATATGTGTCAAAGTATGTATCATCGTTAGGTCATACCCTCCCTGTGTGGTGGGGAGATTGTTTCCATTTGCTGTGGGAATAAGACACTACAAGATGTGGGGACAGCTAGGAGGTTGAGTTCAGAAGGTCGGATGGTTCCCAGATCCTGCTGATGCCACTTCCCAAGGGGCTGAGGCATGGAACACCAGGTTATGATTGGCGGCTCAAACATGGCTGCTCTTTGCAGGCCCTTTGGCTGTGCCCATAATCATCGCGTATCCTTAGATTTGGGTAGAATGGAACAGGTGTTATTTGAGAGATGCCATAAGCTTCCTTAAAAAGAATATTTAGATGTACTGTCCAAAAGGTGTTACTTCATAAAATGGACTATGGGATTTAAGAAGTTTTGTTACATGAGCTGACATTTTCATAAACATAGAATAGGTAGCAAAATCGCCAGATGATGCACATAGCAAGCAAGGTTGTGGGATACCTGTTGGAATTATTTTAAGATGCTCTTGTCCTGGTCTAGTCAAGGACTCTGGAGTTCCTAATACAGTCCATTCCCTGCCCCATCCCCCTGCCCCTGGCTCTGAGGCCTGACCGAGGAGGCATCTAACAATGACATTCTGGGCACTGCCACTGGAAGACAAAAGTGCCATCTCATGGCCTTACCTTTGCTGTGGGGAGTCCCAGGACCAATTCCTGGGGGGACATACATTTGACACCTGCAGGGACCTTGTGAAAATATACTTGTGGGGTGAGACAGATGCTGTTTCCAGACACAAGGCTGTGTGGCTTCGCTGCAGGGTTGGTAGCAGAAAGCATGGGATGATTATCACAGTCAGTCTGATTAAAGAGGTGGGGTGGGAGTGGGACACTCACTGGGGGTGACCTGGATGTGAGCCAGAGTAAAGTGAGCATCAGGAAGCTGGCAGAGAGCCACAGTGAAGAGAGATGGGGAGTCAGGGAGAAAGCTCACTCATTTATCTCGATGGTCACAATCTCACTGGTCCTCCATTGAAATTATCAGCAAGTCTTTCGCCCGTATTACAAAGTAGTTAATATTTATTATAGAAAATCTAGAGGATTTTTAGCTAAGCTAAAAAAATTTTTCCAGCAAAAAGTATTCTTTTTTAAAAGTTTTTATTTTAATTCTGGTTGGCATACAGTGTTATATTCAAGTATGCAATATAGTGATTCGACGCTCATATATCACCTGGTGCTCATCACGACAAGTGCCCTCCTTAATGCCCGTCACCTGTTTCGCCCAACCCCTCCCCCCACCCCTGCCCCCAGAAACCATCAGTTTGTTTTCTATAGCTCCCAGTCTGTTTCTTGCTTTACCTCTCTCTTTTAATTTTTTTCCTTTTGCTTGTTTGTTTTGTTTTTTAAATTCCACATATGAGTGAAGTCATACGGTATTTGTCTTTCTCTAACTGACTTTTGTGGTCTTTTGTGATTCCATGCCAATTTTAGGATTGTTTGTTCTAGCCCTGTGAAAAATGCTGTTGGTATTTAGAAGTGAAGATTGCTTTGCGTACTATAGACATTTTGACAATGTTTGTTCTTCTGATCCATGACCATTAAATGTCTTTCCATTTCTTTGTGTTGTTTTCAATTTCTTTTATCAGTATTTTACATTTATCAGCGTATAGGTCTTTCACCTCTTTGCTTAGGTTTATTCATAGGTATCTTTATTATTTTTTAGAGCAATTGTAAATAGGATTTTTTTTGTGTGAGAAAGTTTGGTAGAGAGAGGATCTTAAGCAGGCTCAATACTCAGCATGGAGCCTGATGCAGGGCTCAATCACAAGACCATGAGATCATGACCTGAGCTGAAATCAAGAGCTGGAGGCTTGACCAACAGAGCCACCCAGGTTCCCCCGGTGAAATTATAAATGGGGTTGTTTTCTTAATTTCTCTTTCTGCGTCATTGTTGGTGTATAGCAATGCAAGAGATTTCTATACATTGATTTTGTATTCTGTGACTTTATTAAATTCATTCATCAGTTCTAGCAGTTTTTTGGTGGAGTCTTTAGAGTTTTCTAAATATAGTATCATGTCACCTGCAAATAGTGAAAGTTTTACTTCTCCTTACCAATTTGTATGCCTTTTACTTATTTATGTTGTCTAATTGTTGTGGCTAGGACTTCCAGTACTATGTTGAATAGAAGTGGGGAGAGTGGACATCCTAGCTGTGGGTTTTTCATGGATGTCCTTTATTATGTTGAGTTATGTTCCTTCTGAACCTACTTTTGTTCAGGGTTGTTTTTTTTTTTTTTTTTTTTTTTTTTACCATGAATGGGTGTTATACTTGGTTAAATGCTTTTCTGCATCTACTGAAATGATCAGATGCTTTTTACCCTTTCTCTTATTGATGTGATGTATCATGTTGATTGATTTGTGAATACTGAACCACCCTTGCAACCCAGCAATAAATTTCACTTGATTGTGGTGAATGCTTTTTTAAATGTATTGTTGAATTCAGTTTGGTAGTATTTTATTGACAATTTTTGTATCTGTGTTCATTAGGGATATTGGCTTTTCTTCAGCCGGTTTTGGTGTCAGGATAATGCTGGCCATATAGAATGAATTTGGAAGTTTTCCTTCCTCTTGTACTTTTCGAAATAGTTTGAGAAGAGTAGGTATTAATTCTTCTTTAAATGTTTGGTAAAATTTGCCTGTGAAGTCATCTGGTTTTGGACTTTTGTTTGTTGGGAGTATTATTATTATTATGATTATTGATTCATTTTCATTACTGGTTATTGGTATTTAAAATTTTATATCTCTTCCTGTTTCAGTTTTGGTAGTTTATATGTTTCTGAGAATTTATCCATTTCTTCTAGGTTGTCCAATTTGTTGGCATATAGTTTTTCTTAATACTCCCTTATGAGTGTATGTCCGTGGTATTGATTATTATCTTTCCTCTCTCATTTGTGATTTTATTTATTTGAGTCTTTTCTCTTTCTTTCTTTCTTAATACATCTGGCTAGAGATTTATCTTTTTATTGATTTTTTTCTCCCAAAGATCCAGTTCCTGGTTTCATTGATCTGTTTTATTATTTTTTTAGGTTCTATAGCATTTATTTCTGCTCTAATCTTTATTATTCCCACCCCCCTTCTGCTGGTCTTAGGTTTTGTCTGTTCTTTTTTGAGCTCCTTTAGGTGTAAGGTTAGGTTGTTTATTTGAGATTTTCCTTGCCTCTTGAGGTTGGTCTATATTGCTACATAGTTCCCTGTCAGAACCTCTTTTTCTGCATCCCAAAGATTTTGCACCTTTGTGTTTTCCTTTTCACTTGTTTCTATATATTTTTAAATTTTTTTCATTTGATTTCCTGGTTGACCCATTCACTGTTGAGTAGCTTATTGTTTAACCTCCATTTGTGATGAGAAAAGAGGCATGGTATGACTTGGATCTTCTTGAATTCAGTGAGGCTGGTTTTGTGGACTAATACGTAATTTCTTCTGGAGAATGTACCATGTGGACTTAAACAGAATGTGCATTCTGCTGTTTCAGGATGGAATGTTCTGAACATTTCCTGTTAATTCATTCCATCTAGTCCAGTGTGTCATTCAAAGTCATCATTTCCTTGTTGATTTTCTGTTTAGATGATCTGTCCATTGATGTTAAGTGGGGTGTTAAAGTTCCCTACTATTATTGTATTGTTATTTATTAGTTCCTTTATATTTGTTATTAACTGTTTTATGTATTTCGGTGCTTCTGTGTTTGGTGCATATTTACAATAGTTATATCTTCTTTTTGGATTGTCCCCTTTATTATTAGGTAGTGTCCTTTGTTTTTGTCTCTTGTTTTGTCTTTCTTTTAAAGTCTCTTCTGTCTGATGAAAGGATTGCCACCTGGCTTTCTTTTCACTTCCATTTGGACAATTAAAGCTTCTCCATCCCTTCATTTTCAGTCTGCACATGTCTTTAGGTCTGAAATGAGTTTTGTAGGTAGCATATACATGGGTCTTGCTTTTTTATCCATTCCATCACTTTATGGACTTTTATTGGAGCATTTATTCCATTTAAATTTAAAGTAATTATTGATATGTATTTATTGCCATTTTATTACTTGTTTTGTGATTGTTTCTGAAGATTTTCTCTGATCCTTTCTTGTCTCTCTTTCATGTTTTTAAGCTAAAGAGTTTTAAAGTTTGTTTCACCATTTAAATATTTTGTTGAATACCTCTCAAACTTACATTTATCTACACATGTCAAAATTGAAACTAAATATGGACTCATTAAATACTGTTTTCCCCTCACTGAACATTGTAACATGATTTTTCCCATTTATTACTTTTTTTTTTTAAATATTTTTTATTTTTTTTTTTTTTACAAATAGTTTATTGTCAAATTAGTTTCCACATAACACCCAGTGCTCATCCCCACAAGTGCCCTCCTCCATGCCCATCCCCCCTCCCCCCCACATCCATCAGTCCTCAGTTTTTGTCAGCATTCAAGAGTCTCTCATGGTTTGCCTCTCTCCCTTTCCCCCACCATTTCCGCCCTTCTTCTCCCCCTTGTTCCTCCGTCAAGTTCCTCCTAATCCTCCTATACGTGCAAACATATGATATTTGTCCTTCTCTGCCTGACTTATTTCGCTCAGCATAACACCCTCAAGGTCCATCCATGTTGCTACACATGGCCAGATTTCATTGTTTCTCATTGCCATGTAGTATTCCATGGTATAGATAAACCACATCTTCTTGATCCATTCATCTGTTGATGGACACTTAGGCTCTTTCCATGTTTTAGCTATTGTGGAGAGTGCTGCTATGAACATTGGGGTACATGTGCTCCTATGCCTCAGCATTTCTGTATCCCTTGGGTAAATTCCTAGCAGTGCTATTGCTGGGTCATAAGGGAGTTCTATTGTTAGTTTCCTGAGGAACCTCCACACTGTTTTCCAGAGGGGCTGTACCAGTTTACATTCCCACCAACAGTGTAGGAGGGTGCCCGTTTCTCCACATCCTCGCCAGCATCTAGAGTTCTCTGATTTGCTCATTTTAGCCACTCTGACTGGCGTGAGGTGGTATCTCAGTGTGGTTTTGATTTGTATTTCCCTGATGAGGAGGGATGCTGAGCATCGTTTCATGTGTCTGTTGGCCATCTGGATGTCCTCTTTGGAGAAGTGTCTGTTCATGTCTTCTGCCCATTTCTTCACTGGGTTGTTTGTTTTTCGGGCGTGTAGTTTGGTGAGTTCCTTATAGATTCTGGATATTAACCCTTTATCTGATATGTCATTTGCAACTATCTTTTCCCATTCCGTTGGTTGCCTATTAATTTTCTGGGTTGTTTCCTTGGCTGTGCAGAAGCTTTTAATCTTGATGAGGTCCCAACAGTTTATTTTTGCTCTTGATTCCCTTGCTTTTGGGGATGTGTCAAGTAAGAAGTTGCTGCGGTGGAGGTCAAGGAGGTTGTTTCCTGCTTTCTCCTCTAGGGTGTTGATAGTTTCCTGTCTCACGTTCAGGTCCTTTATCCATTTTGAGTTGATTTTTGTGCATGGTGTGAGAAAATGATCTAGTTTCATTCTTCTGCATGTTGCTGTCCAGTTCTCCCAACACCATCTGTTAAAAAGGCTGTCTTTTTTCCATTGGATATTCTTTCCTGCTTTGTCAAAGATCAGTTGGCTGTATACTTTTGGGTCCACTTCTGAGTTCTCAATTCTGTTCCATTGGTCTATGTGTCTGTTTTTGTGCCAATACCATACTGTCTTGAGGATGACAGCTTTGTAGTAGAGGCTGAAGTCTGGGATGGTGATACCTCCCGTTTTGGTTTTATTTTTCAGTATTACTTTGGCTATTCGGGGTCTTTTGTGGTTCCATACAAATTTTTGGATAGTTTGTTCTAGTTTTGAGAAGTATGCTGGTGCAATTTTGATTGGAATTGCATTGAATGTGTAGAGTGCTTTAGGTAGTAATGACATCTTAACTATATTTATTCTTCCTATCCATGAGCATGGAATGTTTTTCCATTTCTTTGTGTCTTCTTCAATTTCCTTCATAAGTTTTCTATAGTTTTCATCATACAGATCTCTTGTATCCTTGGTTAGGTTTATTCCGAGGTATTTTATGGTTTTTTGTGCAATTGTGAATGGGATCAGTTTCTTGATTTCTCTTTCTGTTGCTTCATTATTGGTGTATAAAAATGCAACCGATTTCTGTACGTTGATTTTGTACCCTGCAACTTGGCTGAATTCTTGGATCAGTTCTAGTAGGCTTCTGGTGGAGTCTGTCGGGTTTTCTATGTAGAGTATCATGTCATCTGCGAAGAGTGAAAGTTTGACTTCCTCTTTGCCAATTCTGATGCCTTTGATTTCCTTTTGTTGTCTGATGGCTGATGCTAGGACTTCCAGCACTATGTTAAACAACAGTGGTGAGAGTGGACATCCCTGTCGTGTTCCTGATCTCAGGGGGAAAGCTCTCAGTTTTTCCCCGTTGAGGATGATGTTAGCTGAAGGCTTCTCATAGATGGCTTTGATGATGTTTAAGTAGGTTCCTTCTATCCCAACTTTCTCGAGAGTCTTTATTAAGAAGGGATGCTGTATTTTGTCAAATGCTTTTTCTGCATCTATTGACAGGATCATATGGTTTTTATCTTTTCTTTTATTGATATGATGGATCACATTGATTGATTTGCGAATGTTGAACCAGCCCTGTAACCCAGGAATGAATCCCACTTGATCTTGGTGGATGATTCTTTTGATATGCTGCTGGATTCGATTTGCAAGGATCTTGTTGAGAATTTTTGCATCCGTATTCATCAAGGATATTGGCCTATAGTTCTCTTTTTTTGCTGGATCTCTGTCTGGCTTGGGAATCAGAGTGATGCTGGCTTCATAAAATGAGTCCGGGAGTTTTCCTTCGACTTCTATTTTTTGGAATAGCTTGAGAAGAATTGGGATTAATTCTGTTTTAAATGTCTGGTAGAATTCCCCAGGGAAACCATCAGGTCCAGGGCTCTTATTTGTTGGGAGATTTTTGATCACTGATTCGATTTCTTCACTCGTTATGGGTCTGTTCAGGTTTTCTATTTCTTCCCGTGTGAATTTTGGTAGTGAGTGTGTGTTTAGGAATTTGTCCATTTCTTCTAAGTTGTCCAATTTGTTGGCATATAATTTTTCATAGTATTCCCTGATAATTGCTTGTATTTCTGAGGGGTTGGTTGTAATAAGTCCATTTTCATTCATAATTTTGTCTATTTGGGTGCTCTCTCTTTTCTTTTTGATAAGCCTGGCTAGAGGTTTGTCAATTTTGTTTACTTTTTCAAAAAACCAACTCTTGGTTTCATTGATCTGTTCAATTGTTTCTTTGGTCTCTATGTTGTTTATTTCTGCTCTAATTTTTACTATTTCTCTTCTTCTACTGGGTTTAGGGCGTTCTTGTTGCTCTGCCTCTAGCTCCTTTAGGTGAGCTGTTAGATTTTGGACTTGTGCTTTTTCTAATCTCTTGAAATAGGCCTGGAGAGCAATGTACTTTCCTCTTAGGACTGCCTTGGCCGCATCCCATAGATTTTGAATTGTTGTGTTTTCATTTTCATTTGTTTCCATATATTTTTTAATTTCCTCTCTAATTGCCTGATTGGCCCATTCATTCTTTAGAAGGGTGTTCTTTAACCTCCATGTTTTTGGCGGTTTTCCAGACTTCTTCCTGTAATTGATTTCAAGTTTCAAAGCATTGTGATCTGACAGTGTGCATGGTATGATCTCTATTCTTTTATATTTATTGAGGGCTGCTTTATGTCCCAGTATGTGATCTATCTTGGAGAATGTGCCATGCGCACTTGAGAAGAAAGTAAATTCCCTGGCCTCAGGATGTAAAGTTCTAAATATATCCGTCAGATCCATCTGGTCCAATGTGTCTTTCAAGTCCATTATTTCTTTAGTGATTTTCTGTCTGGTTGACCTATCCATTGCTGTAAGCGGAGTATTAAAGTCCCCTGCTATTAGCACATTCTTATCTATAAGCTTGTTTCTGTTTGTGATTAATTGTTTTAGATATTTAGGTGCTCCCATATTCGGTGCGTAGACATTTATGATTGTTAGTTCTTCCTGATGGATGGACCCTGTAATTATTATGTAGTGCCCTTCTTCATCTCTTGTGATTGTCTTTAATTTAAAGTCCAGTTTGTCTGATATAAGTATCGCTACTCCGGCTTTCTTTTGATTTCCTGTAGCATGATATATATTTCTCCATCCCCTTACTTTTAATCTGAAGGTATCTTCCCGTCTAAAATGAGTTTCTTGTAGACAGCATATTGATGGATTTTGTTTTTTAATCCATTCTGCTACCCTATGTCTTTTGATTGGAGCATTCAGCCCATTTACATTCAGTGTTATTATTGAAATATGTGGGTTTAGAGTCTTTGTATCTTTTGTAGGGTTCATGTTTGTGGTGGTGTCTCTGGTATCTTTGTTCCTTGCAACCTTTCCTTCAGAGCATCCCCCTCAGGATTTCTTGTAGGGCTGGCTTCGTGGTGACAAATTCTTTCAATTTCTGTTTATTTGGAAAGGTTTTTATCTCTCCTTCTATTTTGAATGACAGGCTTGCTGGATAGAGGATTCTTGGCTGCATATTTTTACTGTTCATCACATTGAAGATTTCCTGCCATTCCTTTCTAGCCTGCCAAGTTTCAGTAGATAGGTCTGTCACCACTCTGATAGGTTTCCCTTTGTATGTTAGGGCCCTTTTCTCCCTAGCTGCTTTCAAAATTCTCTCTTTGTCCTTGTATTTGGCCATTTTCACTATGATATGTCGTGCAGAAGATCGATTCAGGTTACGTCTGAGGGGAGTCCTCTGAGCCTCTTGTACTTCCACATTTACTTCCTTCCCCAGGTCGGGGAAGTTCTCTGCTATAATTTGTTCCAGGACTCCTTCAGCACCTTTCCCTCTCTCTTCCTCTTCTGGGATTCCTATGATACGGATATTGTTGCGTTTGACCGTATCGCTGAGCTCTCGAATTCTTCTTTCCTGTTCCTGGATCAGTTTGTCTCTTTTTTTGTCAGCTTCTTGTTTTTCTATAATGGTGTCTTCTAAATCACTTATTCTCCTTTCTGCCTCTTCAATCCGTGCATTGGAGGCCTCTAATTTATTATGGATCTCATTTATCGCATTTTTTAATTCTTCATGCCTATTTTTATTTTCCATTCTGTCTGTAGCCATAGTTTCTTTGATGTCCCCTATGTTTTTTTCAAGCCCAGCTATTAATTTTACCATTATTATTCTAAAATCTTGTTCAGTGATGCTGCTGATATCTGTTTTGAGCAGTTCATTAGCTGTCATTTCTTCTTGGAGTTTCTTTGGAGGAGAGGTCTTTCGTTTCGTCATTTTAGTTAGCTTTCCGGCTCTTGTTGGTTTTAAAGACCTATTATTCTCTCTGTTTCTATGAGCACTGCTATATCCAAGAAGGCTCTTTGACTTTCCAGGGCCTACCCTTTCAGAGAGTGTTTTTTGAATGGTATCCCCTGGTCTCTCTTGTTGGGACCTTGGTTATTTTATTTTCCTATTCGTAGTGATATTTGGGACTCTCCACCTTGTGCACTCTAGCTTGTTTCTTGAGGTAGCCCTGGAAAAGAAAACAGACAGACAAACACACAGGGAGCAGGAGCACACAAACGCACAGGCTAATTCAACTAACATGCAAAGCGAGAGGGAAAACGAAAAAGTTAAGAGAAAAGATGGAGGAGGGAGGGCGAATAATAGGGAGTATAAAATACATAAAAGGGTCAAAAAGGGGAAAGGAAAAGGAAAAAAGAAGAAAACCGATGGACAAAGAACGGTTTAAAGGATATACCCGGATTTCCCAGCTACAGTTAAATAGCCGTGTGTATGCAGTGCTGGTTGAGGAGCATAGAGAAAGAGAGAGAAGGCAGGGCGAGATGAGGCACAATTGGAAATAGAATGAACAGGCAGAAGGGATAAGAAGCTTTTTTCAAAGAGGTAAAGGGTAGAATATGGTTGGATAGGTGAGAGAAGGGTGCTGGAATTATCCAGAGAAACTATATAGTCTAATTACTCCTGAGAGAAATAGCTGAAAATGTCAGTAGGTGTAGAATTTACATTTACAGAATGGACTCGTTGTGATTGTTTAAGCAAGCTGGCGACCAGAGTTAGTCCAGTCAGTATTCTGGGGAAAAAAGCGAGAAAAGAGAAAGAAGAAGAAAAAAAGAAAGAGAAAAGAAAGGGGAGAAAAAGTAAGAAAAAAAAAAAGAAAAAAACAAAAAAAGGAAAAAAGAAAGAGAAAAAAAAAAAAAAGGGAGGAGGGCAGCTCTCAGGCAGGGATGGGCGTGGCGTGATCCAATGCCTCAGGCGGGAGCTCTGCCTCGGCGGTTGTGGGGAGGAGAGTGACGGTGCTCCAGTCCCTCCTTGAACCCCGCGCTGCAACTCGCTTTTTTGGGCGTGTCAACTGCGTTAGAAGGCTCTCTCAGTGGATTCTGCGTCTTTTTTCTCCCAATCTCTCAGGTTTTGTAAGGTTTCCAATGGCTTCAGATCTTTTCTGTGTGATGTATGGGCGCGAGTGCAAGTACGGAGCTCCTTACTTCTCCGCCATCTTGCCCTCTCCTCTCCCATTTATTACTTGTAATTGTAAGTCATTATGCATAGTATTCCACCAAATAAAAACACCTTGAATTTTTAGTTAATTTTCTACTAATAGACACGTGAGCTGTTTGTTTTCCTATTTGAAAAAAGATTCTGATAAGTTTTGGGTCTCTGTTTTTGTGCAAATCTGAGTCTGGTTCTTTAGGGTAAATTTCTAGGGATTGCTGAGTCAAATGGTATGTCTGGTATAAGGGTTTTTAAATACATCTTACCTGTCTTCTCTTGAGAAAAGTGGTATTGATTTATATTTCCATTAACGATAGATGAGATAATTTTCTTTTACTGAGTTATGCATTGTCAAGATACTGTTGGACGAGATGAAAGAGACTTTTTTTGCTGTTGAATTGACATAAGGGAAAATGTTAGACATACTTTAATTCTTTCTTTAATGTTTATTTTTGAGAGAGAAAGAAAAAAAGAGAGTGAGCACAAGTAGGGGAGGGGCAGAGAGCGAGAGGGAGACACAGAATCTGAAGCAGGCTCCAGGCTCTGAGCTGTCAGTATAGAGCCCGATGTTGGGCTCGAACCCACAAACTATGAGATCATGACCTGAGCTGAAATCAGATGTTTTACTGACTCATCCACCCAGGCGCCCCAGTCATTTTCATTCTTACGACTATTATCTTAAATCCACATATGGATCCAGGAACCCAGACAAGCATTTTCTGAGCACCTGTTGTTATTTCCAGGCCTGAACTAAATAAACATCACTGCCTTTAGTGTCAGTTTTGAATACTTAGGACAGAAACTGTGTATATGAAATGACCTGTTGGAATAACAGTAGAATATGAGATAGTGAGCTTTATAGTGGGAGGAAATTTGTGTTTTCTCTGCCAGTTGAACTGTAAAAGCAGTGGTTCTCAAAGTGTTGTCCCTGGATCATCAGCTTCAGCACCACTTGTGATAAATGAGCATCAACTGGTCCCACCCCTGACCTGCCAAATCAGACTCAGAGTGTGAGGCCAGCAATTTGTATTTTAAGATTTTAATCATCGAATGTCTGCTAGATGCTGAAGTTTGAGAACTACTATAAAAAAAAAGCAGCAAATGCAAAAGAGGTTAATTTGGTTGGGTAAAGGTAGGGGGAAAAACTTCTTCTGTTTGCCTGGGGCTGTCCAAATTTTAGCATTTAAAAAGTTCTGGATCCCAGGACCTCCCTCAGACCTGGGCAAACAGGGATGGTCGGTCTACCTGCTAAAAGAGAGGAGGTTCCCTTTGTTGCAGTATAAAGGTAATTATGGCAGAAAAAGAATAGAAGGGCCAGAAGAGGAAGTTTCAAGATGGAGGACAGATTTTAGAAGCTGCTTTCTGCTTGTCAGGTCTAGGCTGATAAATATGGTGGCGGGAGGTTACCTGTAGGAAGCCAGCAGATGGCTAAGGCATCTTGCTGAATCCCTTGACATGAGTCACAGCTGTTAACACTTGATACTTTCTGGAAAGGGGAAGGTTGGCATTCACCAAACTATCGCAAAATGCCAAATTGAAAAAAAAAGCCACTATTAATCTCAGCAGTGATGACAATGAAATCCCTTTATAGCAGAAAATATAACCAGAAGTGCTTTGTAATTGCCGCAATTTCCATGTCCCAACTGATGGTCCCCTAGATTCTAGGAGCATAGTATCCAGCTTATCTGATTATGAGAACTAATCCTGAATAAGATAGAACACTCATTCCCTCTTAGAGTGAACATTCATTCCAGATTTTCCAAAGCAGTTGCAATTAAAACTATTTTTGTCCTTTGTGCAATGATAATTTGTTAGCCATGTAAAATTTTAGTTTTGAAAGTAAAGTCTACAAAATTATGAGAAAAATACCTAGTCTTATGTTACATGCATAGTACTGACAAGCAGTGAAGAGAGGAGAATGAGGCAGAAGGGCTGATTTATATACACCATTTAAGTTACATACAGACAGCGCTTTATTTTTCCTAAGTCGAGAGTTCTGAATTTCTTGGTATATTAGAATCACCTGAAGTGCTTTTAAAAACATACAACAGAACTCCCCTGGGACCCAGCAATAGTACTGCTAGGAATTTACCCAAGGGATCCAGGAGTGCAGATGCATAGGGGCACATGGACCCCAGTGTTCATAGCAGCACTCTCAACAATAGCCAAAACATGGAAAGAGCCTAAGTGTCCATCAACGGACGAATGGATCAAGAAGATGTGGTTTATCTATACCATGGAATACTACATGACAATGAGAAAGAATGAAATCTGGCCATGTGTAGCAACATGGAGGGAACTCGAGGGTGTTATGCTGAGCGAAATAAGTCAGGCAGAGAAGGACAGATACCATATGGTTGCACATATAGGTGGATTAGGAGGAGCTTAACGGAGGACCATGGGGGAGGAGAAGGGGAAAAATAGTGGGGGAGAGGGAGGGAGGCAAACCATGAGAGACTCTTGAATGCCGAGAACAAACTGAGGGTTGATGGGGGGGGAGAGGGAAAGGGGAGGTGATGGGCATGGAGGAGGGCACTTGTGGGGATGAGCACTGGGTGTTTTATGGAAACCAACTTGACAATAAACTATTAAAAACATTAAAAATAAATAAATAAAAACAGACTCATGCTCAGGACTCCATCCCAGAGATTGTGGCTTGATGGGTATAGGGTGGAGCTTTGACACGAGTCTATTTTTTAAAAGCTCCCCAAGGGATTCTAATGTACAGTTGCAGATGTGAATCCTTATCCTGACCTACATGAGTAGCTCTCAGCCAGCGTGCATCAGAATAACCTGGGGGACTTGCTGAAAACTCTGGGCCCACTCCCAGAGTTCCTGATTCAGCAGGTGTGGGGCGGGGCCCAATAGTCTGTATCTCTAACAAGTGTCCTGTCCAGATGATGCTGCTCCTGCAGCTGGCCCATGACTACATGTTGAAGTGCCATTCTTCTAAGCCATTCCTATCTCAAACCTCAACTGATTTCACAAATCGTTATCTTTTACTCATTAATGCAGACGTGGATATCTACCCCCTCTCCCCAAAAACAGTTCTATCCATCTTTACTGAATTTAAAACATATTCCAATTTAAAAATACACTTCCAGGGGCGCCTGGGTGGCTTAGTCGGTTAAGCGTCCGACTTTCGCTTAGGTCATGATCTCGCGGTTAGTGGGTTCAAGCCCCACGTTGGGCTCTGTGCTGACTGCCAGCTCAGAGCCGGGAGCCTGTTTCAGTCTGTGACTCCCTCTCTCTCTGACCCTCCCCTGCTCACACTCTCTTTCTATCTCTCTTAGAAATAAAAAATAAATAAATAATAAAAAAATTTAAAAAAAATAAAATAAAAAATAAAAATACACTTCCAGGAGCTTTGGTATCAGTTCACCTTTCCAGATGTTGCAAAATAGAATTTTCTTAGTTATATCCTTTTTCCTTCACTAGGTAGTAGGTTCTTTGAGGACATTTGTATGTTCAAAGCTTACCTCTGTGGCTTCGAACATTGTAGGTGCTTAGTAAATGTCAGTGGTCAATGATTATGTATAGAATTTGCATCATAATAATCTGGTAGTTTTTATAATGGTATTTGAATATATTAAAATCTCTAAAATTAGGGTTATAAAATATGTTTATTTAGTGAACTGTAGACCTAGGATCTATTGCATAGAACAAGTAAAATAATCAAGTACTGTAGAAGTAACACAAGTGAATCTCACCAGGAAGTATAATAATGTTGCTAAGATAGATCAGCAGTAAGTTCTGAAATGTGGATTAATACAAGGATTAGTTCAGTAATATAATATAAACATACACTTAAGACTTTCGAAAGTAACTGTCATGCATGTACTAGAGTAAAGCCATGTTAATACATCAGTAAATCCATGCAAAAACTAAACATCCTACTATTTGACAAAACTAATAAGAAAATACATTGTATTGATGTAGCCAGCCCCTTAGCAAAAATATCACAAACACCCATAATGAAAAGAAAGCAGATACACACTCAATGGAAAATCCCAGTACATCACTGGAGAAAGCAGCAACAGCAAGTATGAAAATGGATTGAATTAAACCGGACAGTTTGTACTTTGTCCCGCACATTCTCCAGTGCACAGGATTCTCCTTTAGAATCCCACTTTTGGGATTCTAAAATCCCAAAGTCACACTTTTCTCAACTGATCTTTATCATTTGGCCCTCTTTGCCACTTCTCCCCCAGAGGCTGCTGGAGGGATCCTAACTGAACAGATTCACCAATAATTCGCTAATCCTTCAAAGGGGTCAAAAGAGAGATTGAACTGAAGGATGAACTCCCAAATTGAGTTGAATTTGAGTTGATTTCCATTGTATTAGTACATTTAGAAAAGTTTACTTTAGAGAAAAGGAAGAAGCAGGCAGTCTGGGCTTTGAAGCCTGGCAAGTGAAAGTTGGAGGCCTCCCATTTTGTTAAATCTGAACAAACATGGAAACAACACGAAAAGATGTGTGAGTCTGATGACACTTATCTTAATCACCATTTGTACATGCTGATATTTTAAAAAATCCCTCAAACTTCTACATAACAGAAAACTTTGGAAAGTAATGCTTTCACAATATTGGTTATATGATTCCTGTCCTGAGTCATACTCTTTATGAACATGGAACTTAATGTGGCAGTTACATAAAAGCATGCAGATAATGTAGGTAAAAGAGAACATATTCATTCAGTATGTGTCAGGACCAAAGGACTCTGATCTAAACCAGCGTTTTGTCTGATTTCTCTTTTCAACACATGCCACAGCCATAAAAAGGGAAAATATATTCCTTTATTCCTTGGCAGTAGGAAGGGCTAAGAGTACACAGGAGTGATGGAACTTGCAGGGAGCTAGGCAGGGCTTTTCATCTTGTTAAAATCTGCATTCTGGTTAAGAGTTTGTTCGAGAAAAAAAAAATGCTCACCAACTATGCTATTTCTGCCATAAGTGCAAGAGGAAGAGACCAGCAAAGTCCTTAATCTAGAAGGAAAACGAAAACCAGAACTTGGATAAGGAACCTGCCTCTGCTCTGGTACTGAGTATGGAAACTTCAAGAAGTAGCACATTGGTGGTACTAATAATTGTTAGCATGTAATGTTTTAGACTTTGGCTCACTGTATATTCTCCTAATCATAGATAATGCTTAACTCCCGTTAGACCTTCACGTTTCATAAGGTACGGATTCCATTCACTCACCAGATACTTACTGAGTGCTTATCACATGCCAGGTGTTGTTCTGGCTCTGCAGATAACGTAGTGAAAGAGTAGTGGAAATAAAAACCTCTTTTGTTACGGACCTTGCATTCTAGTTCAGGAAAGACATGACAATTTATGCAGAGTGAGTAAAATGTAGAGTATCACAGTTGATGGTATTACGGTGAGAGGTAAAGCAAGAAAGGGGATAGGATAACACCTTTCTCCTTTAAAAAGTGTTAGGGAAGGCCTTGGTGAGAAAGTGACATTTGAGTAAATGTCTGCAAGCTCTGCAGATAGTAGTGGAAAGAAAGTTCCAGGATGGGGAGAGAGGAGTGGGAAGAAAGGGAGATTATTTATTTTGTTCATGTGTCTTCATACAGTATGAATTTGCTATCCCTCAGTATGTATGTGTTTTCTTGGGTCTGGGCTATGAGATAATGGGCTCGTTTTGTTTTCTTTTTATTTGTCTCTACTAAAGAACCCAATTAAGTGCAACTTTCCAGTAATAAAATGGACACCAAAACCCAAACATGTCGAGGCATTTATTTTTCTTGGAAAGCTATAACTACATTTAAAATATAACTTTATGACTTTAAAGGTCAAGCAGTTGCACCTGCTGGGGTTAGTTACCCTCTGAGAGTGAGCAGTTCTTTGGCCATGCAGTCCTAAACTGAAGCCCTTGAGGCTAGTCAGTATTCGCCGATGGGAGAGTTATGGGAAACTTGAGCAAAAAAGAAAGGTTTGATCCAAGTAAGATACCAGAGTAGGATTTAGCAGGATTTCCTAGGTACAGATTTGAAAAAGAGAATTTTTTTCTAACAAATAATGAAGTGATTACAACATATAGATATGAATATTTTCTTCTGTCAGAGTTTATTTTTTTATTTTTTAAGAACAGTTTCATTTTTTAAAGGCTATAGTGAACAAGAAAATGAAATAAAAGTCGACCAAACTTTGAAGAAAGGAATTAAATTATCTATATGTGCAGATGATATGATCTTATGCCTAGAAATCCAAAGGAATACATTAAAAAATTAGGACTAATAAATGAGTTCAGTACTTTGGTAAGATGCAAGATCATCATTCAAAAGTCTTATTATATTACTATACAGTATCAATGAATACACCAGAAATGATCTTAAGAAATTGATCATAATAGCACCAAAAAGAATAAAATAGGAAAAGGATTGAGAGTCCAGAAATAACCTTTACATTAATGATCAGTTGATTTTCAAAGAGAGTGCAGTGTTTTGTCAGAATTTTAGTCTTTTGAATTGCGTAACCACAGTTTGTATTTTTGCTTGAAACAGGAGAAAAATTTGATAAACACAAGAGCAAAATTACTACTGTGTAAGCTTAGTTAACTGTAAATAGATTTTGTCTAACCTTTAGAAGGATTTTCTATAATATGCACACGTTTATTTCTAAAAGAGTTAATTTTCATGACTTAAGTTGATTACCATTGGCTAGTTAATTTTAAAACATTACATTTATGTCCCCCACACTCCTTAACCACCCACCACCCCAAGAGCCAGGTATCTCCAAGAAGCAGCCACTATGATCGCTTTGATACATATTTTACAGATCTTTTCTGTGCATTTGCATTCATATGTTAGACGGATATGGCGCTTATGTAAAAAATAGAGATTATATTTATATATTTGTATCTATGCCTTGCTTTATTCCAACAACATGTCTTGGAGATTTTTCCCTGCTGGAATATTAAGACCTATGTCTTTCTTTTCATTTGCCACAGATCATTCCATAATATGGTTATCCTATAATGAAGTCATTTTTCTCCTGTTGGACGTTTAGCATGTTGCACCCCTTTCTCAGTTACAGCAACGCAGCAGTGAACATACTTAGCCAGACCCCAAGGTGCACACAAGCCAGTGCTTGGGCAGTGGTTCTTGAAGTGTACCTCTGAGACTAGCGGCTTCAGCATAACAGGGGAACTTGGTAAAGATAAAAATTCTTAGCCTCCTGTCCTGCCCCACTAACTCTGCAACTCTGAGGATGGGGTCTGCAGTCTATTGCAATAAGCCCTCTAGGTGATCCTGAGACATGATGAAGTTTGAGGACTACTGGCAGGAATGTATATGTTTCCATATACACATAGATGCATACATGTACACGTACACTTCTACTTTAATGTGATCTATATGTTCCAAAGCATCACTCTGTGTTATTCAGGATTGTGCAGTAAAAGCCACAGGCTTATGGGAGAAATGGGGTTAGGGACACAACAATAAAAAATGTTGTCAATGGGGTGCCTGGGTGGCTCAGTCACTTGAGCATCCACCTCTGGATTTCAGCTCAGGTCATGATGCCAGGATAACGGGATCGAGCACTGCGTTGGCTCTGCACTGTGCGTGCAGTCTGCTGAAGATTCCCATCCCCCCCCCACACCTCTCCTGCCTTTCTCCTCTGCTCGCACACCTTCTCTCTCTCTCTAAAAACTAAGTTACAAAATAAAAATAAAACGTTATCAGTGACACATGAAACCAAAAGCCAGGATACTGCTAAAAATGACAGCACAGACTAGACTTTAAATAGAAATATGGAAGAAAAAAAAGGATAGCATAGTCTTAAACATGTTAAGTGAGTAAATACATAAAACTACAGAACATATGGCATTTTCCCCTGAAAAGACCTGAGGTTTGCTTGCAGAAGTGGGCGCTGGAGGACTTTGGAGCCTGTGAATTACTGTTTAGCGGTAGAAGGAGGGTGATGTGAAGTTGAAAGGAAAATTTTAACACCAGGTGTGGGTGGTTGTGGCTTCTAACACATATGGTGAACTACGGTAACTGGTCCATGTTGGGACGTGTGTATTTTTGTGTATTCCTGTGTGGCTTGGTTCATTTGATGCGTTTTTCTGCTTTCACTTAGCATTTCTTGAGCACGAAATTGCACATAAGCAAATGTGAAATTGGAGTTATGCCCCAGTGTTTTGTCCCAATATATCAATGACCTTGGATCAAATTTGCCTTTTCAGTGTAAGTGTTACAGCAGAACTGACTGTATAGATTTAACGTAAAAGAGCCGCATACACAACTGAATGCTGGTTTTCCACTTAATATTTCTTTCACTTAATAATATCTTTTAGATATTTTTTCCAATGTCGGCATGTAGTTACTCATTTTTTGAAAATGCAAATGACATATCAGATAAAGGGTTAATATCCAAAATCTATAAGGAACCCACACCCTAAAAACAAACAACCCAGTAAAAAAATGGGCAGAAGATACGAACAGACACTTCTCCAAAGAGGACGTCTAGATGGCCAACAGACACATGAAACAATGCTCAGCATCCCTCCTCATCAGGGAAATACAAATCAAAACCACACTGAGATACCACCTCACGCCAGTCAGAGTGGCTAAAATGAGCAAATCAGAGAACTCTAGATGCTGGCGAGGATGTGGAGAAACGGGCACCCTCCTACACTGTTGGTGGGAATGTAAACTGGTACAGCCCCTCTGGAAAACAGTGTGGAGGTTCCTCAGGAAACTAACAATAGAACTCCCTTATGACCCAGCAATAGCACTGCTAGGATTTACCCAAAGGATACAGAAATGCTGAGGCATAGGAGCACATGGACCCCAATGTTCATAGCAGCACTCTCCACAATAGCTAAAACATGGAAAGAGCCTCAGTGTCCACCAACAGACGAATGGATCCAGAAGATGTGGTTTATCTATATGATATAATACTACATGGCAGTGAGAAAGAATGAAATCTGGCCATGTGTAGCAACATGGATGGAACTCGAGGGTGTTATGCTGAGCGAAATAAGTCAGGCAGAGAAGGACAAATAACATATGTTTGCACGTATAGGAGGATTAGGAGGAACTTAACTGAGGACCATGGGAGAGAAGAAGGGGGGAAATGGTGGGGGAAAGGGAGAGAGGCAAACCATGAGAGACTCTTGAATGCTGCGAACAAACTGAGGACTGATGGGTGTAGGGGGGAGGGAGGATATGGGCATGGAGGGGGGCACTTGTGGGGATGAGCACTGGGTGTTATATGGAAACCAACTTGACAATAAACTATTTGTAAAAAAAAATGGCATTTACAGCATTAAGAGATGACTAACTTGCTCATCAAAATGCTTGTGGCAGTTTACACTCACACCAACACGCATGTCACACCCTAGCCTGTATTACCAATTATCACACTTCTTAGGTTTTGCCAGTCTACTAGTTACATGTCTGTTTCCTTCTTCTCCCTCCCTCTCTCCTCTCATGTATACATCTGTACATATTTATATGTATACATAATGTGTCTGTAATATGTGTGTAGGCATGTGCATGTGTGTACATATACACACATCGACATTGTGAGGAGTACCTCCCGTAAACATACTGATAGAAAAAGGGACTTTGAAAGTTAAAACAGGTAGTGAAGTGGTGCTGAGATGGGGGGGAAAAAGGAAATAAAATGGATTTGCAAAAGAAACAAAACTCAAGAAAAGCCTATTAAAAAGGGAGAGAGGAGAAAAAGCATTCCTTTTCAGTTTAATTTTTTACTTTTACCTTTGCTGTACATCTTACCACTATATGAGGTAAGATACTGGGGTGGCCCTGTGGGGCTTTGCTCTTTCCCTCTAGCCAGTCAGCACCTACAAAACTGTAGCTTCCACTGTTAATCTGTTAGCTTCAGCGAAGCCATCCTGAAGTCATCAGATGCCCCTCTTGGTCAGTGTAGGACCCCCTGGCCCCGACAAGCTGAGCAGACACAGCTGCTCAGAGGAGCGTGATGGCTGTGGCCTGCTGGTCTGAGGCCCTTCACAGCAAAAACCGCAGAAACGGAGACACACGCAGGTGGCACATGTCAGATGTCTTCTGTGAAGATGTTGTCAGTGGACAGAAGTGCTTCCAGCTGGGCACAGTACCAAGCAGGAAAGCCATAATAATTTTATAATTAGATCATATTAGTTTATGATCATTGTTCTTATTAGGAAGTATCATTGCTTTTTAAAAAAAATTTTAATGTTTGTTTATTTTTGAGAGAGAGAAAGAACAAAAGCGGGAGGAGGGGTAGAGAGAGAGGGAGACCCAGAATCCGAAGCAGGCTCTAGGCCCTGAGCTGTCAGCACAGAGCCTGATGCGAGGCTTGAACCCATGAACTGTGAGATCACGACCTGAGCCGTAGTCGGACTTAACTGACTGAGCCACCCAGGTGTCCCTATCATTGCTTTTGGATGATTTTTTGTGGGAAACGAGACTTTCATATAAACACAGTGATTTGCATATATGTGCAATATGTTTTTAGGGCTCCTGGGTGGCCCAGTCCATTAAGCATTCAACTCTTGATTTTAGATCAGGTCATGATCTCATGGTTCATGAGATTGAGCCCCGTGTCAGGCTCTGCGCTGACAATATACATATATATCTTCAACTCAGAAGGATTTACTGAAAGTAATAACCAAAAAAGAGGATAGGATATTGATGTAAAGATGCAAAAAGAAATGTAAGGAAATGAAAAAATTATGAAGATTAATAGGATGTTGCCTCTTCAAAGTCAGGTGCATTTTCCTTTGTATGAAAGCTGCAGGAAGAGAGAACTGCTAGCTGGATCCATCTCTGTTTTGCAGTGAGGTTTTTGCACTCTCAAACTGATATTAAGAAAACATAAAGAATAGTTAACTCTATTATAAATGTTATTATAAATGTTAACATTACATTTCATTTCTAAATTAAGAACTTGTTTTCTTGCCCCCACCTCTTGTACTGCCCTTTCATGACTGGTAGATAGACAGAATGTTGAGAGGGAGGGAGTGAAGAGAAAACATTGTATTTAGTTTTTTAATGTTTGTTATTTTGAGAGAGGGCATGAGGCTGCATGTGGGAAAGGGGCAGAGAGAAGAGAGACAAAGAGAATCCCAAGCAGGCTCCATACTGTCAGCGTCATGACATTTTAACTCATAAAAGAGATTTCAGTCTCAAAGGGAACGAAAGCTCTAGAACAGCCAAGGACATTGCAGAAGGCAGCTCTCTGGCTCGCGCTCGCTCTCTCTCTCTTTCTCTCCCTCCCTCCCTCTCTCCCTCTCTCTCTCTCTCTCTGAATGTGTGTGTGTGTGTGTGTCTTTTGTTACTATTCTTTGCATTCCTGATTGTTATGACTTAGGAATGCAGCTCTTAGGATCAGCCCAGAAGGTTAAATTTAGTGGTGAGTTGCACTAGCAAAGCAAAGCATTTCTCCCACTCATCTGCACAAAGCCAGATGCATGATTTGTAAGGCCCACTGCAAAATGAAAATATGGGGTCAGGAAAGAGTGCAGCTAAAGGTACTCAAGTATGAAGTTTATCCTGCATTTATTGGCTTCTCTTTCTCTAAACTTGTCATGGTTTATTTGCTATTCATTGCCATTGTAAGTTGTAAGAAAAATAAACATTTTAAGTCATCAGCATAATTTTACTGTTCATCTTTAGATTGTGCAATGCCAGTTTTAAATGAAAAGAGCTTTTAACTTGTATGTGAAATCACCAAAATTATGCAGTTTGTATTTTGTAGCTTATACATGCATAGATATTTTGTTCTTACTGTAACAGTGGAAATGCTGCATGAAACCGACCCCACGTTTTTATGTCATTTCCTAATACACATGGATTCTCCTAACACTCTCATCTTCAGCTTACTGATGAAAAAGGAAGTACTGAAAGGAAAATAAACTATGGGTTGCCCTGTGTTTCCATTTGCTTCTGTGTCATTTTCACTGTACGTGATTGGTTAATACAGGGAAGTAACAAAAGTAAGAAAGGATCTGATAGAGTTCCCTGGTCATTCAGGTTAGAGTGCCCTTGCCTTTTTTTGGTGATCAAAACAAATCCTGGCTCCATTAGAAAGAGCCCTCTTGGTGCTGTCAGAGCTCACATCTACTCAGTCTTGGATGTCATATGCTTATCTTGTACTTGCTTTGAGTCTCACAGAATCCCCCACATTGTGGATCTACTGGAGTTCTGTGCTTCTGGGAATCATCAAGAATGTTGTGTGCAAATGGGACCCCCGGGGGAGGGAGGGTCTGTGACTCCACAGTTTGCGTGTCCATGTAGCTGGCCCTTCCTTTGTCAGGGAAGCTGCTGGACTGCCAGAAACTTCCTGCATGTGCTATGAAGGAACCCAGGTCATGGAAGGGTGAACAATGCCTATTTAATTGCGTGTTCATGCAAAGTGGTTTCCTTGAAACTATTGTGATGCACTTGTTACAAACTCTGTTGAATTAATGTCATTTTAGAAACAGTGAGTCTCTTGAGTGCTCCTAGCTTCAGGAGTACCTTTCAGGGGGGCCTTTGAAACTTCTCGGCTAAAGCTTGAACCAAGTACTCATAATTGAATCAATCTCTGTATCTCTTACAATTTTATCTGTCTTTCTCCCAGGATTTCCAGCAGGAGAGCTCCAGAAGCCTTTTTTTTGGGGAACAGAATACCCTCGGTAGGTAAATTAATGAAGAAGTCAGCTATTGACAAGTAAGGAGGAACATACTGCTTTGGCTGAGAATAGAATATAAAGTCACAAAAACAAAAACCAACGCCACTGTTTGTTCAGCAAAAACAAGACATAGAACTTGGTGTGGGTCAGATGTACTTTCATCATTTCAGGAATTTGTTTTCTGATTCTTTTTCCACTTTGTGTGACTGGACAGGAAAGGCAGCATCTGCACAGGGGACTTTGATCTTTCTGCATTTATTCACTTATGCATTGACTCATAGGACAACTATGTGGACCTTGAAGGATTGTTATGATTTGAGTTGATAGTAAAGGGCCTAAAAGCATGGAAGAAATGGAGGAAATAATGTGAGAAAAGGAAAGAAAAGTACCTATAGAAAACCAAGATTTTAGTTTGATTGATCCAATTAGTATATGAAGGGAAGTAGTGGAAAAGACATCTGTAAAAGAAAGTTGATATTTGATATTGGCAAGCTCTGAGTGATGGGTAAGGAGCCTGGGCATTAATAAGCAATAGAAAATATTTAAGTTTTTGTATTTCCCTGATGAGGAGGGAGGCTGAGCATTGTTTCATGTTGGCCATCTGGATGTCCTCTTTGTAGAAGTGTCTGTTCATGTCTTCTGCCCATTTCTTCACTGGATTATTTGTTTTTCGGGTGTGGAGTTTGGTGAGTTCCTTATAGATTTTGGATACTAGCCCTTCATCTGATATGTCATTTGCAACTATCTTTTCCCATTCTGTCAGTTGCCTATTAGTTTTATGGATTGTTTCCTTTGCCATGCAGAAGCTTTTTATCTTGATGAGGTCTCAGCAGTTTTTTTTTTTTTTGATCGTTTTCTTTTTCTTTTCCTTAAATAGTTTATTGTCAAGTTGGTTTCCATATAACACCCAGTGCTCATCACCATAAGTGCCCTCCTCCATGCCCATCACCCGCCTTCCCCTCTCCCCAACCCCTATCAGCCCTCAGTTTGTTCTGGGCATTCAAGAGTCTCTCATGGTTTGCCTCCCTCCCTCTCCTCCCCCCCCCATTTCCCCCCTTCTTCTCCCACACGGTCCTCTGTTAAGTTCCTCCTAATCCTCCTGTACGTGCAAACATATGGTATCTGTCCTTCTCTGCTTGACTTATTTCGCTCTGCATAACACCCTCGAGTTCCATCCATGTTGCTACACATGGCCAGATTTCATTGTTTCTCATTTCCATGTAGTATTCCATTGTATAGATAAACCACATCTTCTAGATCCATTTGTCCGTTGGGGGACACTTAGGCTCTTTCCATGGTTTGGCTGTTGTTGAGAGTGCTGCTATGAACATTGCTACATGTGTCCCTATGCATCAGCACTCGTGTATCCCTTGGGTAAATTACTGACAGTGCTATTGCTGGGTCATAGGGGAGTTCTATTATTAATTAAAAATTTTTTTTAAATTTTTTATTTTATTATTTTTTTAATAGTTTATTGTCACTTGGTTTCCATATAACACCTAGTGCTCATCCCCACAAGTGCCCTCCTCCATGCCCATCACCCCCTTTCCCCTCCCTCCCTACACCCACCAGCCCTCAGTTTGTTCTCAGCATTCAGAAGTCTCTCTTGGTTTGCCTCCCTTCTTCTCCCTCCCTATTTCCTCCCCTTCTTCTCCCCCACAGTCCTCTGTTAAGTTCCTCCTAATCCTCCTATATGTGCAAACATATGGTATGTGTCCTCTGCCTGTCTTATTTCGCTCAGCATGACACCCTCAAGTTCCATCCATGTTGCTACACATGGCCAGATTTCATTCTTTCTTATTGCCACGATCCCATTGTATAGATAAACCACATCTTCTTGATCCATTCGTCCATTGATGGACACTTAGGCTCTTTGCATGTTTTGGCTATTGTTGAGAGTGAACATTGGGGGTCCATGTGCCCCTATGCATCAGCACTCCTGTATCTCTTGGGTAAGTTCCTAGCAGTGCAATTGCTGAGTCATAGGGGAGTTCTAGTGTTAAATTTTTGAGGAACCTCCACACAGGTTTCCAGAGGGGCTGCACCAGTTTACATTCCCACCAACAGTGTAGGAGGGTGCCTGTTTCTTCACATCCTTGCCAGCATCTTGAGTCCTCTGATTTGCTCATTTTAGACACTCTAACTGGCATGAGGTGGTATCTCAGTGTGGTTTTGATTTGTATATCCCTGATGAGGGGGGATGCTGAGCATCGTTTCATGTGTCTGTTGGCCATCTGGATGTCCTCTTTGGAGAAGTGTCTGTTCATGTCTTCTGCCCATTTCTTCACTGGGTTGTTTGTTTTTCGGGCGTGTAGTTTGGTGAGTTCCTTATAGATTCTGGATATTAACCCTTTATCTGATATGTCATTTGCAACTATCTTTTCCCATTCCGTTGGTTGCCTATTAATTTTCTGGGTTGTTTCCTTGGCTGTGCAGAAGCTTTTAATCTTGATGAGGTCCCAACAGTTTATTTTTGCTCTTGATTCCCTTGCTTTTGGGGATGTGTCAAGTAAGAAGTTGCTGCGGTGGAGGTCAAGGAGGTTGTTTCCTGCTTTCTCCTCTAGGGTGTTGATAGTTTCCTGTCTCACGTTCAGGTCCTTTATCCATTTTGAGTTGATTTTTGTGCATGGTGTGAGAAAATGATCTAGTTTCATTCTTCTGCATGTTGCTGTCCAGTTCTCCCAACACCATCTGTTAAAAAGGCTGTCTTTTTTCCATTGGATATTCTTTCCTGCTTTGTCAAAGATCAGTTGGCTGTATACTTTTGGGTCCACTTCTGAGTTCTCAATTCTGTTCCATTGGTCTATGTGTCTGTTTTTGTGCCAATACCATACTGTCTTGAGGATGACAGCTTTGTAGTAGAGGCTGAAGTCTGGGATGGTGATACCTCCCGTTTTGGTTTTATTTTTCAGTATTACTTTGGCTATTCGGGGTCTTTTGTGGTTCCATACAAATTTTTGGATAGTTTGTTCTAGTTTTGAGAAGTATGCTGGTGCAATTTTGATTGGAATTGCATTGAATGTGTAGAGTGCTTTAGGTAGTAATGACATCTTAACTATATTTATTCTTCCTATCCATGAGCATGGAATGTTTTTCCATTTCTTTGTGTCTTCTTCAATTTCCTTCATAAGTTTTCTATAGTTTTCATCATACAGATCTCTTGTATCCTTGGTTAGGTTTATTCCGAGGTATTTTATGGTTTTTTGTGCAATTGTGAATGGGATCAGTTTCTTGATTTCTCTTTCTGTTGCTTCATTATTGGTGTATAAAAATGCAACCGATTTCTGTACGTTGATTTTGTACCCTGCAACTTGGCTGAATTCTTGGATCAGTTCTAGTAGGCTTCTGGTGGAGTCTGTCGGGTTTTCTATGTAGAGTATCATGTCATCTGCGAAGAGTGAAAGTTTGACTTCCTCTTTGCCAATTCTGATGCCTTTGATTTCCTTTTGTTGTCTGATGGCTGATGCTAGGACTTCCAGCACTATGTTAAACAACAGTGGTGAGAGTGGACATCCCTGTCGTGTTCCTGATCTCAGGGGGAAAGCTCTCAGTTTTTCCCCGTTGAGGATGATGTTAGCTGAAGGCTTCTCATAGATGGCTTTGATGATGTTTAAGTAGGTTCCTTCTATCCCAACTTTCTCGAGAGTCTTTATTAAGAAGGGATGCTGTATTTTGTCAAATGCTTTTTCTGCATCTATTGACAGGATCATATGGTTTTTATCTTTTCTTTTATTGATATGATGGATCACATTGATTGATTTGCGAATGTTGAACCAGCCCTGTAACCCAGGAATGAATCCCACTTGATCTTGGTGGATGATTCTTTTGATATGCTGCTGGATTCGATTTGCAAGGATCTTGTTGAGAATTTTTGCATCCGTATTCATCAAGGATATTGGCCTATAGTTCTCTTTTTTTGCTGGATCTCTGTCTGGCTTGGGAATCAGAGTGATGCTGGCTTCATAAAATGAGTCCGGGAGTTTTCCTTCGACTTCTATTTTTTGGAATAGCTTGAGAAGAATTGGGATTAATTCTGTTTTAAATGTCTGGTAGAATTCCCCAGGGAAACCATCAGGTCCAGGGCTCTTATTTGTTGGGAGATTTTTGATCACTGATTCGATTTCTTCACTCGTTATGGGTCTGTTCAGGTTTTCTATTTCTTCCCGTGTGAATTTTGGTAGTGAGTGTGTGTTTAGGAATTTGTCCATTTCTTCTAAGTTGTCCAATTTGTTGGCATATAATTTTTCATAGTATTCCCTGATAATTGCTTGTATTTCTGAGGGGTTGGTTGTAATAAGTCCATTTTCATTCATAATTTTGTCTATTTGGGTGCTCTCTCTTTTCTTTTTGATAAGCCTGGCTAGAGGTTTGTCAATTTTGTTTACTTTTTCAAAAAACCAACTCTTGGTTTCATTGATCTGTTCAATTGTTTCTTTGGTCTCTATGTTGTTTATTTCTGCTCTAATTTTTACTATTTCTCTTCTTCTACTGGGTTTAGGGCGTTCTTGTTGCTCTGCCTCTAGCTCCTTTAGGTGAGCTGTTAGATTTTGGACTTGTGCTTTTTCTAATCTCTTGAAATAGGCCTGGAGAGCAATGTACTTTCCTCTTAGGACTGCCTTGGCCGCATCCCATAGATTTTGAATTGTTGTGTTTTCATTTTCATTTGTTTCCATATATTTTTTAATTTCCTCTCTAATTGCCTGATTGGCCCATTCATTCTTTAGAAGGGTGTTCTTTAACCTCCATGTTTTTGGCGGTTTTCCAGACTTCTTCCTGTAATTGATTTCAAGTTTCAAAGCATTGTGATCTGACAGTGTGCATGGTATGATCTCTATTCTTTTATATTTATTGAGGGCTGCTTTATGTCCCAGTATGTGATCTATCTTGGAGAATGTGCCATGCGCACTTGAGAAGAAAGTAAATTCCCTGGCCTCAGGATGTAAAGTTCTAAATATATCCGTCAGATCCATCTGGTCCAATGTGTCTTTCAAGTCCATTATTTCTTTAGTGATTTTCTGTCTGGTTGACCTATCCATTGCTGTAAGCGGAGTATTAAAGTCCCCTGCTATTAGCACATTCTTATCTATAAGCTTGTTTCTGTTTGTGATTAATTGTTTTAGATATTTAGGTGCTCCCATATTCGGTGCGTAGACATTTATGATTGTTAGTTCTTCCTGATGGATGGACCCTGTAATTATTATGTAGTGCCCTTCTTCATCTCTTGTGATTGTCTTTAATTTAAAGTCCAGTTTGTCTGATATAAGTATCGCTACTCCGGCTTTCTTTTGATTTCCTGTAGCATGATATATATTTCTCCATCCCCTTACTTTTAATCTGAAGGTATCTTCCCGTCTAAAATGAGTTTCTTGTAGACAGCATATTGATGGATTTTGTTTCTTAATCCATTCTGCTACCCTATGTCTTTTGATTGGAGCATTCAGCCCATTTACATTCAGTGTTATTATTGAAATATGTGGGTTTAGAGTCTTTGTATCTTTTGTAGGGTTCATGTTTGTGGTGGTGTCTCTGGTATCTTTGTTCCTTGCAACCTTTCCTTCAGAGCATCCCCCTCAGGATTTCTTGTAGGGCTGGCTTCGTGGTGACAAATTCTTTCAATTTCTGTTTATTTGGAAAGGTTTTTATCTCTCCTTCTATTTTGAATGACAGGCTTGCTGGATAGAGGATTCTTGGCTGCATATTTTTACCGTTCATCACATTGAAGATTTCCTGCCATTCCTTTCTAGCCTGCCAAGTTTCAGTAGATAGGTCTGTCACCACTCTGATAGGTTTCCCTTTGTATGTTAGGGCCCTTTTCTCCCTAGCTGCTTTCAAAATTCTCTCTTTGTCCTTGTATTTGGCCATTTTCACTATGATATGTCGTGCAGAAGATCGATTCAGGTTACGTCTGAGGGGAGTCCTCTGAGCCTCTTGTACTTCCACATTGACTTCCTTCCCCAGGTCGGGGAAGTTCTCTGCTATAATTTGTTCCAGGACTCCTTCAGCACCTTTCCCTCTCTCTTCCTCTTCTGGGATTCCTATGATACGGATATTGTTGCGTTTGACCGTATCGCTGAGCTCTCGAATTCTTCTTTCCTGTTCCTGGATCAGTTTGTCTCTTTTTTTGTCAGCTTCTTGTTTTTCTATAATGGTGTCTTCTAAATCGCTTATTCTCCTTTCTGCCTCTTCAATCCGTGCATTGGAGGCCTCTAATTTATTATGGATCTCATTTATCGCATTTTTTAATTCTTCATGCCTCTTTTTATTTTCCATTCTGTCTGTAGCCATAGTTTCTTTGATGTCCCCTATGTTTTTTTCAAGCCCAGCTATTAATTTTACAAAAATATTTCTAGGAGAGAGAGAGAGAGACAGCGTGAGCAGGGGAGGGTCAGAGAGAGAGGGAGATACAGACTCTGAAATAGGCTCCAGGCTCTGAGCTGGCAGTCAACACAGAGCCCGACGCAGGGCTCGAACCCACGAACCACGAGATCATGACCTAAGTGAAAGTCAGACGCTTAACCGAGTAAGCCACCCAGGAGCCCCTCAATTTCTTGATTTCTCTTTGTGTTGCTTCATTATTGCTGTATAAAAATGCAACCTATTTCTATACATTTATTTTGTACCCTGTGATTTTGCTGAATTCATGGATCAGTGCTAGTAGGCTTCTGGTGCAATCTCTCAAGTTTTCTTTGTAGAGTATCATGTCATCTGCGAAATGTGAAAGTTTGACTTCTTCTTTGCCAAATCTGATGCCTTTGATTTCCTTTTGTTGTCTGATGGCTGATGATAGGACTTCCAGCACTATGTTAAATAACAGTGGTGAGAGTGCACATCCCTGTCATTTCTGATTTCAGGGGGAAAGCTCTCAGTTTTTCCTTGTTGAGGATGATGTAGCCAAGGGCTTCTCAGAGATGGCTTTGATGATGTTTAAGTAAGTTCCTTCTATCCCAACTTTCTCGAGGGTCTTTATTAGGAAAGGATGCTGTATTTTGTCATATGCTTTTTCTGTATCTATCAACAGGATCATATGGTTTTTATCTTTTCTTTTGTTAATGTGATGTATCACATTGATTGATTTACGAATATTGAACTGGCCCTGTAACCCAGGAATGAATATCACTTGATTATGGTGGATAATTCTTTTTATGTGCCGTTGAATTCAATTAGGAGCAGCCCCTCTTAAAGGAAGTTTATTGTAGAGCAGTTCCTATAAGCTTCCATTGTTCATCCCTGAAATTCATCCAGTCAACTGCATTGACCAAAGGTGGTAGAGGACTGAGTACTGTTCTCAGGGCTGAGAGGCATGAAAAACGAAATGTTATAGGCTGCCTAGTGACAGCCACTACTGCAGAAATGAGCACCATGTAACATTACAAGTTTTGTTCCATACTGCCATGATAGCTCCATGATTGAAATGCATAATTTTACTCTTACTTCTTTTTTAAAAAAATTTTAAATAGTCTATTTATTTTTGAGACAGAGACAGAGCTTGAGTGGGGGAGGGGCAGAGAGAGAGGGAGACACAGAATCTGAAACAGGTTCCAGGCTCTGAGCTGTTAGCTCAAAGCTTGATGTGGTACTCGAACCCACGAACCGTGAGATCTGACCTGAGCTGAAGTTGGACAATTAACCGACTGAGCCACCCAGGCACCCCCTACTCTTACTTCTTTAATGAAGGTTTGCAATGATGTAAAAACAGTAGGAAGTGTTTTTTCAAATGCAAATTACCTTGCAGGAAAGAAATGAAGGAAAGAATTGCCACCAAGGGGAAAAATGAAATCTTACAGCACTTCGTTGAGTGTCGTTGAGACCAACAATTAACATGTTAAGGATCATTATGTCCTGTAATAACATGTTGCTTCAAAAATTCTTGTTCTTTCCACTTATGGGTCCTTTCCATTTGCTGGGTGACTTTGATGTTGCATGTCAGGAGGCAACTGCAAAATATTTTCAGGAAATCTCAGGAAGAATCCTCATAACAAAGATTTTTAAGTTGTCTTTAATATTCAGCCACATGTTAAAAAACTGAATTACATGTAGACCTATCACTTGCTTGATATGGCAAAGTTAATTAACTGATTAGTTAAATGATTGTTAACTTTCTTACTGTGTCCTAGGTACAGAGAATTTAACAGTGATCAGATTGATAAGGGTTTGGCTTTCATGGAACTTGTAGTTGAGAGAGGTGCCAGGCCCACGTGTACGTGTGCATATACACAGACACACACCTGGAAGCCTCCTTATGGATTTCTTCATGTATCATTAATATACTCTGTTTCAGTTCTTTACTGCTACCTAACAGCACCACCAAACAATCACTACTGGCTTATGATTCTGCAGTTTCCAAATCTGGTTAAGGCTTCATGATCTTTGCCATTCACTCCTGAGCTTGTCTTTCACAGAAGCAAGGGAATGTGACTACCTTTGAAAGCAGTGATCTCTTTCAATCTCTGCTCTGTTCCTTTTTTTATGATTGCATTTGGGAAACAATTTAACTTCTAAGTCTATAGTGATTTTTTCACCAGGTTCTCAGATAAAAAATAAATGGTATGTTTACAGACAGGATCTTTCAAACCCTGCTGCTGCTTTGACTGTTTATAAATATAAAGTATCTAGAGCTGATACAGAATTATAGAAGCATTAGAGCTAGAAGGGACTTTAGAAACCATCTCTTTCACATCCCTAATTTCATACATGGTCATTGTGGCAGTATTAGAATTTATTTTCTTTGTCTATTTCAATGAGAAGATTGTGTTTAGATTTTTCTTTTTATAGTTTTGAGGGTGTGGTTATTAAGTTGTTATGGTTACTAGAAAACAGATTATCTTGTCTTTTCACTGAGAAAAATCAAATGATTATGCTCTGGGGTTCATGCCTGTAATCTATTTATACCATAGATCTCTGAGTTATGGAGCTATAGGAGTAATTGTTGGACATGAATTTACACATGGATTTGATAATAATGGTAAGTACTGATTCATTGTATAAGCTGCTGCTTTTATGATAATGTTGATGATACGGATGTTAATTGTTGCTATTATCTTTGCATAGTGGCATCATCATAGACTGAAGATTATCCAAAGCAGTATGACTGCTTATTGAAAAGTTTCCCCCATGCCTTGTTGTGATAGCTTGACATAAATAAATAATTGTTCCTGTTGGTGATGGGATAGCATGAAAAAAAAGACCTTGTAATTTCAATGAAATTAGCTTTGCATTTAGATCAGGATTGCTGTAGCTGCCATGATAGTTACAGGAATTGCTTCATACCCTCTCCCCTCTCTCACTTCTTTATTCACCATCTTGGGATGCTCTCCCTGGAGGTGTGAGCTCTGCTTCGAAGATGATTATACATGCTACCAAGTTAGGACTCCGGAGCTTGGCTGCCTGATTTTTTTTTTTTTTTTTTACAAATAGTTTATTGTCAGATTAGTTTCCACATAACACTCAGTGCTCATCCCCACAAGTGTCCTCCTCCATGCCCATTCCCCCTCCCCCCCTCATCCATCAGTCCTCAGTTTTTGTCAGCATTCAAGAGTCTCTCATGGTTTGCCTCTCTCCCTTTCCCCCACCATTTCCGCCCTTCTTCTCCCCCTTGTTCTTCCGTCAAGTTCCTCCTAATCCTCTTATACATGCAAACATATGATATTTGTCCTTCTCTGCCTGACTTATTTCGCTCAGCATAACACCCTCAAGGTCCATCCATGTTGCTACACATGGCCAGAGTTCATCGTTTCTCATTGCCATGTAGTATTCCATGATATAGATAAACCACATCTTCTTGATCCATTCATCTGTTGATGGACACTTAGGCTCTTTCCATGTTTTAGCTATTGTGGAGAGTGCTGCTATGAACATTGGGGTACATGTGCTCCTATGCCTCAGCATTTCTGTATCCCTTGGGTAAATTCCTAGCAGTGCTATTGCTGGGTCATAGGGGAGTTCTAATGTTAGTTTCCTGAGGAACCTCCACACTGTTTTCCAGACGGGCTGCACCAGTTTATATTCCCACCAACGGTGTAGGAGGGTGCCCGTTTCTCCACATCCTCGCCAGCATCTAGAGTTCTCTGATGTGCTCATTTTAGCCACTCTGACTGGCGTGAGGTGGTATCTCAGTGTGGTTTTGGTTTGTATTTCCCTGATGAGGAGGGATGCTGAGCATCGTTTCATGTGTCTGTTGGCCATCTGGATGTCCTCTTTGGAGAAGTGTCTGTTCATATCTTCTGCCCGTTTCTTCACTGGGTTGTTTGTTTTTCGGGCGTGTAGTTTGGTGAGTTCCTTATAGATTCTGGATATTAACCCTTTATCTGATATGTCATTTGCAACTATCTTTTCCCATTCCGTTGGTTGCCTATTAATTTTCTGGTCCCAACACCATCTGTTAAATAGGCTGTCTTTTTTCCATTGGATATTCTTTCCTGCTTTGTCAAAGATCAGTTGGCTGTATACTTTTGGGTCCACTTCTGAGTTCTCAATTCTGTTCCATCGGTCTATGTGTCTGTTTTTGTGCCAATACCATACTGTCTTGAGGATGACAGCTTTGTAGTAGAGGCTGAAGTCTGGGATGGTGATCCCTCCCGTTTTGGTTTTATTTTTCAGTATTACTTTGGCTATTCGGGGTCTTTTGTGGTTCCATACAAATTTTTGGATAGTTTGTTCTAGTTTTGAGAAGTATGCTGGTGCAGTTTTGATTGGAATTGCATTGAATGTGTAGAGTGCTTTAGGTAGTAATGACATCTTAACTATATTTATTCTTCCTATCCATGAGCATGGAATGTTTTTCCATTTCTTTGTGTCTTCTTCAATTTCCTTCATAAGTTTTCTATAGTTTTCATCATACAGATCTCTTGTATCCTTGGTTAGGTTTATTCCGAGGTATTTTATGGTTTTTTGTGCAATTGTGAATGGGATCAGTTTCTTGATTTCTCTTTCTGTTGCTTCATTATTGGTATATAAAAATGCAACTGATTTCTGTACATTGATTTTGTACCCTGCAACTTGGCTGAATTCTTGGATCAGTTCTAGTAGGCTTCTGGTGGAGTCTGTCGGGTTTTCGATGTAGAGTATCATGTCATCTGCGAAGAGTGAAAGTTTGACTTCCTCTTTGCCAATTCTGATGCCTTTGATTTCCTTTTGGTGTCTGATGGCTGATGCTAGGACTTCCAGCACTATGTTAAACAACAGTGGTGAGAGTGGACAACCCTGTCGTGTTCCTGATCTCAGGGGGAAAGCTCTCAGTTTTTCCCCGTTGCCTGATTCTTTTATACTATTTCAAGGATTATGCAATACTTAAGCTGTGTTTTTCTCTATACTGGTATATCTTCAGAATTTTTTTAGGGGCTATGCTTTCCTAATAATGCATAATATAGAATATGCTATGTATCCCATTGACATTTAAGCACAAAAGTAGAATATTCATCAACTAAAGAAATTATTGCCCCTTGAGGGTTGTCATCATTTTTAATTGGCACTCCTTTCTCCTTTTGAGTATTATTGGAAAGCCACATGAAATCTCTGAAATTTATGAATTAGTCGCAAATTACAATCATATCCACATCTGCACAGTGACTTGGAGGCAGATTCAAGGAGCTGACTGGCACAAGGCAAGATTGTATAGAAAGGACCTGTTTTTTCCATGTCTGTGGTGTCTCCACCATCCTTTCCTGGATGCTGACCCCAAGCCCAGATACTCTTTTGGTTCTCCTTCTGGACAATTCTTCCTGTGCTCCCACCAACTCTTTCTGAATCATCTAAGGTTTTTGTGCCTCTGGTCTGCCCCCTCCCTCTTAAAATGTAGCTACCTTGTGGTCCTCTCAATATCCAGAGCTACACTTTCTGTCTTTGCATGTTTGGTTTATCTAAGAAGGGTGTCTTAGCTAAGAAACATAAGCCAGGAGTGATCTCTTGGTTCTGGGGCTTTCTTCCTGGGAAATTCAGGTATAGTTCCCGCTGTGAATCTTTTGGAGGCCTTTTGAAGTCATTCTCCAAGAACATAATCTAATGATGGCAATTTCATTCTGTAATCAGTACTTAGAACAGAGAGTCACACAGTTAACTACATGCCCAGTAACTGTTTAATGATTGGTTGGATAGTGTGTGGAGGACAGTAAGTCCATGCCCTCCCAGGGGTTCGTGTTAGCGGCATCCACTCCTGCTGAAGAGCCTTGGATTATTCCAATTAACACCTTGGCTTCAAGGACTTTCTTGTATGCCCGATGAAGAATTCTTTGCATAATTAAGTTCAAACCACTAGTAATCTTGAGTATGAAGACAGTCCAGATATACTCAAACTTCTTTTGAAGGATGTAGAGAAAACGATGAGTAAGCCTGTGGCAAAAAAGCATGTATAACTGATGTTTTTCCCTTATGTTTTGGAGATTTCCATTCTTGTTCCAAGTTCTCTTTTTAGAGCAACCTTCCTTGTCAAAGCAGGACAGATGGGACTTCCATGCACACTGATGGCTGTGGAATGATTCATAATAGAGGTTTTAAGTGTCTCTCAGCTCCTAGCAACTTGGAGGAAACACGTTCCAATAGGATTGAGTCAGGGGCTGCAGTCTCACAGCGTGAATGACTCATTGGACTGTTCCTATAGATGATTTGGAATTTCACTGGTACTGGCGCTCCATCTCCTTTCATGGGCTTTCTGAATGAAGCCGTTTCATTTCATAATCCAGAGAACATTTTTATCAGAGGAAAACAAAGAATTCAAGAATGGTTTAGAATGTGCATGCCATAAGCTGATGAATCTTATTTTTAAAATGTTCTTTATTACTTAGGAAGAAAAAACTTCCTCAAACCTCTTTCTCCTTCCTCCCTTTTTACAATTAACCTGAGACACTGGAGAGAAGGTAGAAGCTGCTCCCAGGTATGGTCCCTGCTTTTGGGACTGCTTTCTCAAGGCCTCTTGAATTGAGGGAAAGAGACAATGAGGAAATTAGTTTCATTAAATACTACAAATATCTTTTTTGTTTTTATTTAAATTACAGCTAGTTAACATACAGTATAGTATTAGTTTCAGGTGTACAGTATGGGGATTTAACACTTCCGTATATCACCCTGTGCTCATCAGGATAACTGCCCTTCTTAATCCCCATCACCCATTTCACCCCTGCCCCACTTACCTCCCCTCTGGTAACCATCAGTTAGTTACCAAACTGATGGTTTGTTCTCTGTAGTTAAGAGTCTGGTGTTTGCTTCTCTCTCTCTCTCTCTCTCTCTCTCTCTCTCTCTCTCTCTCTCCTTATGATCATTAGCTTTGTTTCTTAAATTTTACATACAAGTGAAATCATGTAGTATTTGTCTTTCTCTGACTTATTTCACTTAGCATTATATTCTCTAGTTCTCTGCATGTCAATGCAAATGGCAAGATTTCATTCTTTTTTATGGCTGAGTAGTATTCGACTGTGTATATGTATATTGTACCTATATCTTTATTTCTTTATCTTTCTATCTATATCTTTAGCCATTCATCAGTCAGTGGAAAATTGAGCTGTTTCCATAACTTGGCTATTTGCTGTAAACATCAGGATGCATGTATCCCTTTGAATTAGTATTTTTGTATTCTTTGGATAAATACCTAGTAGTGCAATTGTCGGTTCATAATATAGTTCTTTTTTTTTTTTTAACTTTTTGAGCAACTTCCATACTGTTTTCCAGTGGCTGCTCCAGTTTACATCCCCACCAACCATCTAAGAGGGTTCCCCTATTTCCACATCCTCGCCGATACCTGTTGGCTCTTGTATTATTGTTTTTAGCCATTCCGACAAGTGTGAGGTGATCTCTCATTATAGTTTTGGTTTGCATTTCATTGATGAAATGTGATGTTGAGCATCTTTTCATGTGTCTTTTGGCCATCTGGATGTCTTGCTTGGGAAAATGATGCAATCCCTATCAACATACCAGCAGCATTTTTCACAGAGCTAGAACAAACAATCCTAAAACTTGTATGGAATCACAAAAGGCTCTGAATAGCCAAAGCAGTTTGGAGCAAGAAAGGCAAAGTAGGAGGCATCATAATTCCAGAGTTTCCAGGTTATGTTACAAAGTGGTAGTCATCAAAACACTATAGTATTGGCACAAAAATAGACACAAAGACCCAAAAAACACAATAGAGACCCCAGAAATAAACCCACAATTATATGGTCAATTAATCTTTGACAGAGCAGGAAAGAATATCCCCTGGGAAAAAGGCAGTGTCTTCAACAAATGGCTTTGGGAAAACTGAGCATCTGCATGCAGAAAAAAATGAAACTGGATCGCTTGCTTACACCATCCACAAAAATAAACTCAGAATGGAGTAAAGACTTAAATGTGAGACGTGAAACCATAAAAATCCTAGAAGAGAACACGGGTAGTACAAATATCTTTTAATTTTCCTTTCTGCTAGGTAGAAAATATGATAAAAATGGAAATCTGGATCCTTGGTGGTCTACTGACTCTGAAGAAAAGTTTAAAGAAAAAACGAAGTGCATGGTTAACCAATATAGCAACTATTACTGGAGGAAAGCTGGCCTAAATGTAAGTACAGCTGTGGTGAAGGAGCATCTTGTGGGTCATGTTTTCTTTTCGACATTAGCTTCCTTTAGCCTGTTGGTTCTCAATGTGTGGTTTCCAGAACAACAGCATCAGCCTCTCCTGGGAAGTTGTTAGACAATGTAGTTTATCTATACAATGGAATACTACATGGCAATGAGAAAGAATGAAATCTGGCCATGTGTAGCAACATGGATGGAACTTTAGGGTGTTATGCTGAGCTAAATAAGTCAGGCAGAGAAGGACAGATATCTTATGTTTGCACGTATAGGTGGATTAGGAGGAACTTAACGGAGGACCATGGGGGAGGAGAAGGGGAAAAATAGTGGGGGAGAGGGAGGGAGGCAAACCATGAGAGACTCTTGAATGCTGAGGACAAACTGAGGGGAAGGGGGGAGATGGGCAGGGAAGAGGGCACTTGTGGGGATGAGCACTGGGTATTATATGGAAACCAACTTGACAATAAACTATTAAAAAAAAAAACAGCTTGGTGTTTGTCCCTTTAGAACGTAGCAATTTAGCCAATTTTTCCCCTGCCTGCCACCAACCTGTGCCCAGATTTCTCCCGGAAGTTAAGAAGTAAGGCACTCGTTTCTCAATGTATTTAATAATTAGATTCTTATACATGCAGGGAAGTTTTAAAATGTTTATATAAAAATCAATTTTCTCTAAAAAATAAATAAAAAACAAAGAATCAAAAAATGGAAATTCGTAACTCTTACTCCAGACCTGTTGACCCAGAATCCTGGAGGGGGAGGTTACTGGTGGTCCAGCGGCTATCTTCTCACAAGCCCTCCGCTGATTGATTCAAGCTTGAGTTTGAGAATCACAACCTAAACATTAGTTTGTTTTCCTAGATTCAGACAAATGTAGAAAGTCTTGTTGCAAACATGAACAATAAAACTCTTATAAATCTACACTCCATGTCATTTAAAAAAAATTTCGTTCCAAACTACTACTTTGTAGTTTAATAGTTTAATTCATTGAAATCTCACTAATTTGAATTAATGACTCTGTATTGGTTAAGAGATGACATTTATAGAAGTTTAACCAAAAGAAGCGTACTTTTAAAATGCTTCTTTTCTATTAGGTATCTAAATTTCCACGAAGGCAAGAATGCGATTTTATATCTGCTGTTTGTGTGTGTCAGATTTTGCTCCTTTCCTGTCTTCATTTCTGTCTCCTTTCACTTTCCCTGTCATCAGTCTTATCTTGCCTACCTGTAATTCATCTTAATTACCATGGTACACTGTTTCCCATGGTCATGTAAGATACACATGTACACACACACCCCTTTAGTTTAGTTCATGGTTTTCAGTGGCTGCCTAGAAGTCCACAGTGTGAGTGTGTCTAACATACTCAACTAACCTCTTCTCAAGAGGTTACACTTTGTCTCCAGTTCTTTTCCCACAGCAAATGCTGCTGTAATAAACACTCTTGTTAGGTTCATATTCTTTTTGTCCATATAAGATAGATTCCGACTATCACCAGCAAGTTATAATATTTCATATTCTCACTAGTGATATACAAAAGAGCATTTCTCATTTTCTTGTCAATTTATGAGCACTGTAAAAAAATACTACAGGGGCGTCTGGGTGGCTCAGTCATTTGGGTGTCCAACTTCGGCTCAGGTCGTGATCTCACGGTTCGTGGGTTGGAGCTTCGCGTCGGGCTCTGTGCTGACAGCTAGCTTGGAGCCTCGAGCCTGCTTCAGATTCTCTATCTCCCTCTCTCTCTGACCCTCTCCTGCTCATGCTGTCTCTCTCTCTTTCAGAAATAAATAAAACATTAAAAAATAAAAGATATTACAGATGTTAAAATTTTATCATTCACATTACAGTGTTTTCCCCAAGTATAATTACTCATCCATTGGATTTTATATATGGCATCTTTTGACCTACAAAAATTAAACATTTCTATATAGCCAAAGATACATATATTTCTCTTTAAAAAATAATTTCTGTATTTCCACTCTATGTCATATATATAGTTTCCCAGCTTTTCTGGGAAGGTTTTTGTTGTTTTATTATTTTACATTTAAATCTTGATGCATGTGAAACTTATTTTTTATGGAGTTTAATATGAGTATTTACTTTTATTTTCTTCTGAAATACAAATCCATTGATCCAACATCACTAATTAAAAGACATTTTTTTTCCTCACTGAATTGAATACTTGTCAGAATGGAATCTTATATATATTAATTTTTGGATTATGTATTTTACTCTGCTGGTCTATTCCATTGGGATTCTAAGTTAAATCAGTTACTGTATGGAATTGACATTTTTATGATATAGTCTTCTTGTTCAAGAACATGGTATGTCTTTCTGGTATTTTTTTTAGGTTTTCAAACACAATTTTATAGTTTTCTTTATAATAGTTTATCTCTTGTTTTTTTTAAATGAGTTTTGAGTTTATTCATTTTTAATAGTTTATTGTCAAGTTGGTTTCCATATAACACCCAGTGATCATCCCCACAAGTGCCATTCTCCATGCCCATCACCCTCCTTCCACTCCCCCCTCACCCCCACCATCTCCTGTTTTTATTTTTTTTACTTATTTTTCCTTTTCCTTATTTTGCTGGTTTGGTCAGGTTTTTTTCATTTCTCCTCCCTATATCATTTTTTTCTATGTAGTTTTTTGTTGCATTTTCTGCCCCTGCTTTCATAATTACAAGAAATAGATTTCTCACATTGTATTGACAGTAAGAGACCAATAATGAAGAATCGTTTGTAGGGTATGGATCTACAGGAAGCCCTCACTCTAAAACACACATGCACACACTATATGCGTCTATTTCATATAGTTAAGGGTACAGCACCTAACACGAACAAGAGACCACACAGAACTGACTTGTTCCTTCTGATTCTTCAACCATATTCAGCACAAGGAACACGACTCCTTGTTCAGAAAGAGAAACCAGAGGCTATATGCTTGAATAGTTTCTCTAGCTCTTTCATCACCGTTTTGGAAAGCCATTTCTGTGTGTGTGTGTGTATGTTTTAATATCTATAACTCTGTCACGAGAAGATGTAAAATGGGTGCTTCTGTTTATCTGTATTCAATTCAGGAGTTATCACATTGTGAAAATCCATCTAGAATATATGTTACTTTAAGAAAAATGTAGGAGAGGTGTTCTAGAGTTAGATAGAGGTTCAAATCTTGATTAAACCATTTAGAAGTTTTTTGAACTTGGGAAAGTTGCTTAATGTTCCTGAGTCTCAGTGTCTTCATCTCTGAAATGGGTCACTGTTTCTGAACTCATTCATTTGTTGTAAGAATTAAATGGCTGAAATGGCTGCAATTACGTAAAGCACCACTATGATGGCTGACATGCAGTAAGTATTCAGTAAATTATAGTTACTCTTGCTAATACTTTGTCACATACTCATAGGTGCCCCATCCTAGGCAAAAACAAAGCCAAAGGCTGTGAGACTGAAAAAAATATTTAAAAAAATAGAAGAACAGTTTTTTTTTTTTTGAGGAAAGGAATGTATATTTCCTGATGATTGTTACTTTTCAATCAGCTGAAACAAATGTCATCCTCCTACTGGTCCTGAGAGGTATATATATTGTTAGCCTATTTTACATATAAGAAAATTGAGGCTCAAAGAGATTTAAAACCACAGTGGAGTCTAGATGAGAATGACTCCAAGATCCACATTCTTTTCACCATATCGTTCTGTGGTTTTCTTATTTTAAGTTAATTTTATTCCTAGCTAGTATGTTGGTGGGAGGACTATTCCACAGCATCCATTTGGGCTAAAATGTCAGATACTGAAACTGAATTGTGGGAAATGTGTACCTTTGTCACAAGGACGATAGAAAGGGGATGCTTGTCTTGGCAAAATCCACTCAACCATCAGAAAACAGCTTCAGTCTCTATCCCAGAGGAGAGGGGGCTGCTTCCTTTGTGGGTATAAAAGGCCACACTTTATTTTCTGGCTCCATTTGTGAATGCCTGAATCCATTGCGGCAAACTGGGGAGCTCCAGGGGAGTGCCACAGAAGCAGAGTGTTCACAGCTGGTGAGTCTTGAGGGGCAAACCTGGAGCCATATGGTCTACTGAGATGGTCTAGAATGAGGGGGAGGAGCCAGAGGGCTGAGGCCACTCCTCAAACCTCCATTTTTGATAAAGCTTTGAGGAGCAAAGACAAAGATTAAATAGGAGCATGAGTGAGTATAAGCAGAAGCACTGGAGTCCAGAGCAGTTGTGATTTGAGAAGGCAGCATGTTAGGAGGCAAAAACTCTGGACACAAACTTTTTGAATCCCCATGAAATGTGGGCTGTTCATTTAGTCAACTCTGTTTAGGTCAGGATCACTGGAAATAAAGTTCAGGAAGGGGTTTCTTAGGTAAGGGATTTATTTCGGAAGTAGTTTCAGGAGAGACCTACAAGAGGGTGAGGAAACCCTGTTGGTTTCAGGGGTTTAGCCTCAGCCTGATTCCTGAGAAGGTTCTGGAGCATGACTCGCACCATAGGAATTGTTCAGCCAGGGGTAAAGGGGCTAGGCAGTTCTAACTGCTCATCAGTCAGTTACTGAGAGGTGGAGTATCCCCTCCCAGGAATCTTCAGGTGTAGCAGCTCCCCTAAGCTAAGTGTAGTCTTTCTGAGCTGGTAGCAGTTGTAGGAATGAGTGCACTGTCCTGATGGAAACGGGGACCTAGTGCGACACCAGTGACATCTGCTACATGCTCTGTTCTTTCCTCGTTTGTTAAACAAGGGTGGTGGTAACAGCACTTAACTTTGTAGGACTGTTGTAAAAGAAGGAATATATGTAAAGCAGGAGTGGGAACTTTGGGGGTACTGAAGCTAGGAGAGTCCTGGGTGATTACAGAAATTAATGCTTTCTAAAGATCTGATTTTATCCATTGGTATATTGCTTGATACCTGGGTGCTTGGACTAGCTTAAAAGTAAAGAATGGGTAGGATCCATGGCTTTAAGTTTTAGAGCAGGGAATATTCATTTTCTTTTGCTATAACACATCACCACGAACTTAATGGCTTGAAACAACACAAACACTATTTTACAGTCCTCACTGTCCCACTCAGGCCTCAGTGAGCTGAAATCAGTGGGTAAGCAGAGCTGCTTTCCTTTCTAGCTGCTCTAGGGGAGAGTCTCTTTCCTCAGCGTTTCTTGCTCTTAGTGGCTGGCCCTATTCCTTGGCTCATGGCACCTTCTTTCTTCAAAGCCAGCAGTAGCTGGTCACATCTCACATTGCATCACTCTGACCTGCTCTCCTCCCTTTTCCTCTCTCTGTATGGACTCTTGTAGTTACATTGGACCCACCTGGATAATGCAGGTTAATGTCTCCAGATCCTTTACTTAATCATGTTTTACAATTTCCTTTTGCCACAAAAGATAACATTTTCACAGGCTCCAGGAATTTAGGATCATAGATGACGTTTTTGGTAGGGGAGCGGGACATTATTCTGCTTCTTAGGCAGGAATTGAAAGATTTGGTCTGTAAAGGGCCAGGTAGTAAGTGATTTAGGTTTCGTGGGCCATAGGTCTCTTTTGCAACTACTCCATTTGGCCACTGTAGCAAGAGAACTGCCCCAGACAGTATTTACACAAATGCGCATGGCTGTGTTCCAATAAAACTTGAATGAAGGACACCGAATTTGAATTTCATCTAATTTTTACCTGTCACAAAATATTCCCCTTCTTTGGATCCCCCCGCCACCGCACAATGAGAAATGTAAAATCCAGTTTTACCTCAAAGCCTATATAACAGTGAGCAGCAGGTTAGATTCTGGCTTGTGGGATGTATTGGCTTGGAATGTTTTTTATCCTAGCCTATTTAGGGATTTAAGAAACAATCTTCAAATGTTTGGAGGAATTTCTTCCCCATGCTTGGCTGCTTATCATACATATTGCAAACCTTGACCTTGTGGACTGTGCTACTTCTGTTTGATTTTTTTTTGTCCCCCGTGAGAACTACCCTCCTTTTAATTTTTCGTGGAAGTTGCTGAAAGGAAAATGGTGATGGTTGGTCTTGAAGTTTTGTTCCTTTGTGGATGGTAAATTTTTGGAAACAGAAGCATACTGAAAAGAATACTCAAATTATATGCATTAATCAGAGAAAGTCATCTGTGTATTGACATTTCAACTTTTCCTCCATTAAACCAGAGTCAGTCAGAGTATTGTTAACTTTTTACTGGAGCTGGCTAAATTGGTGAGAATACAGAGGTGGGTGAGAAAGAAATGCGTAGCATAATAAATAGAAATTAGTATATTCAGGAGCACCTTGCTGGAGTTCGTTTGCCATCTCACAATATATTATGACTACCCTGTGATTTACTGAATGTACTTTTTCCTGGAAAATATGGCACTTTTTCTTGCTATCGTACTTATGCCTCCTGCTGAATGATAGTTGGCTGTGAAACACTCTTTTTCACTTTCTTTTTCTTTTTGTTAGGTGAAGGGGAAGAGGACCCTGGGAGAAAATATTGCTGATAATGGAGGTCTGCGGGAAGCTTTTAGGGTATGCACTGCAACATATTTGCTGTGATTTTTTAAATTAAACTATGGAACGCCATGTGGGTGCACTTCAATTTACACTACAGAAATATTCTTGAGGAGTTAGATTTCTGTAATTTCTGTGAATTTCTGCAAATAGAATTATATTTCCGCATTGACTCTGTCATACTCTCTTTTATGAATAGAGCTGCATTCCTTTTTTTCTTTCTTTACGGGGTATAGAGTCACCCTAAAGAATATTATTTGTTGTTAAGAATCATGTATTTAAAGGATAGTTTTCAGTAGTTGCATTCACAATAATATCAAACCATGCTCCAGAAATCTCCTCAGGGCTACGTTCATATGAGTTTTCCTTGAGTACACTGTCTCCATAGCCCAGCTGTCTTGCAATTTTCTCTTAAAATACCACACTTCTAAATGATGGCCAGAGGCTAGTGGTTCTCATATAGTGGGCCAGGTAAGAGTCCATCATCATGTTTTCATCATCCACTGGTCTTTGCTTAAACAATAAATGTTAAGGATGATGTGGAAAGATTTTCATAAAGGTAAATGCATTTAGTGTAAACACCAGGCTGTTATTCCTAAGTTACATCCTTCCTGTATTTTATTTTTTATTTATTTATTTATTTTTTAAAATATATTTTTAAGTTTATTTCTAGGAGAGAGAGAGAGACAGCGTGAGCAGGGGAGGGTCAGAGAAAGAGGGAGACACAGACTCTGAAATAGGCTCCAGGCTCTGAGCTGGCAGTCAGCACAGAGCCTGACGCGGGGCTCAAACCCACGAACCGCGAGATCATGACCCAAGCGAAAGTCGGACGCTTAACCGACTAAGCCACCCAGGCGCCCCACATCCTTCCTGTATTTTAATTAAAATATATTTTACAAAGTGATGGTGATTGCAGGTGATGGTTTTCCCTTTTACTTGGAAAAATAAAAATTTTGCCCCAATATGTGGACCCCAGGATTCATTTCCAAAGTCCTTGCCATTGTGTTAGAGAGAGACTAGCTTTTTGTGGGGGAGGAGTTAATTTAACTTGTGAATGCTTTGGCCCAGCTTCTCTGTATCTGTTGAGTACCAGACCTTTTTCCAGGTGAACCTGCTTCACTGTTAAGCAGTACAACACTGATTTGCATTTCCAGAGGTTGGTTTCTTTAAAGGAAAACTTTACAGGATGCATTTTGCACATGGTGGACAATATATTGAATATCTCTGCATTGTATGAAAAAGAGAAGAGCCGCCAGTGCAGAGAATTGTCTATTCTGCTTCTCACTCCAGGCTTACCGGAAATGGATAAATGATAAGAGGCAGGGAGTTGAGGAGCCTCTCCTACCAGGCATCACATTCACCAACAATCAGCTCTTCTTCCTGAGTTACGCTCATGTGAGTAGGCCAAGGAGGGGGCATCAAAGATGAAACGTGGGACTTTGGCTTGCCCCCATGGTGAAAGGTTTGGAACGAAAGTTTAGTGGCATACCTTTGATCTGAGCTGAAATTTTATCTTGCTGTTTATTTCCGGGACCAATTTCATCTTCTTAGTGTTCTTGGAGACATAATTAATCAACTGATTGAGTCAGGGTTTTTTGGTATTGTTTATCAAGTGGGTTACCAGCCCTGTGGTAACCACTTGACATTTCTTTAATATATCCTGACTTCTTTAAGTATGCACTACTCCTTCCAACCATTTCTACTGATTTGTTCTTTGGCTTTCCTGGCCCTGTCCTCTACTCCATTTCTCCTGTTCCTTTGCCTCAGTGGCTGGCTGTATCCCAGCACACTCATCCTGCAGGGGACCCTCAAGGCTGTGTTTCTCACAGTCAGAGAGTACGTGAAGGCTGCTAGATCTGAAAACAACAACAGAAACTTAGGTCACACACGTGTAGACCTCATTTTCAAAGAAACCAGGGATGGGTTGATGAAAGTTCTGATGCATGGCTTCACAGTGGGCAAATGTGTAACCGTATGCTCAAAACTAGACCAAAGTTGTTATCAGCACAACCTTCTTAGACTTCAGTCTTTGCATTGGCTCCTCAGTAAGCTGATTCATTCACACAGCTGCTTTGATTTTTCCTTCTATGGCTTTCCTTCCTTTTTAATTTCTCAGCTTCTTTGGCTGAGTCTGGCTAAAGGATTCTCACCTTTCTGGGATCTTTTATTTCTTTTTTTTTTTTTAATGTTAATTTATTTTTGAGAGAGAGCAGGGGGAAGGGGCAGAGAGAGAGGGAGACAGAGGATCCAAAGCAGGCTCTGCCCTCAGAGCAACGGAACCAATGCGGGGCTCTAACTTAACGGACTGTGAGATCATGACCTGAGCCAAAGTAAGATGCTCAACTGAGCCACCCAGGCACCCCACGGGATCTTTTATTTCTTAAGACTGACATGACAACACTAAATAAACGGTCATTTATCAACATGGCATTGGCAAAACTGGAGTCACCAAAGTGACTTTCCTTTTTAATTTTCCCATTGCTATCAATATACTTCCCAGTCTCTGGGTCTTCCTGGTTAGAAAATGTAGATTCTTTGGTCTTCCTTGATTTGTCTATCCTCATTTTTATGACATGGGTCCCCAAAGGTAGTTGTTTCATCGTTTTAACTCCTCTTCACATTGAGCCTCTCATTCCCCCATTAGCCTGTCTCATCATCTGTAGAATAAGCTTTGATCTCTTCTACTCTGAATTATCCCAACAGCCTTATGGCACGCTTTTCCAACTTTGGAGTATTTCCACCGCTGTCTATCTTACATGACCCTGGAATAGTACTTTGATTTCATTACTGACCTGTTGAAGGAACTGCAGTGGCTCTCAAGTGCCTACCACATCAAGGCCAAACATACGCAACTCGCTTTCATAGTTCTGTTCAGTCTTATTCAACTGTGCCCAAGCAGTTCTGAGTTTGTGCAGCTCTCCCAGACTGTCCTTAGCCAGACAGGTGTCCTTGCTTCCTCCCCACAGTGTTATGCCTATTACTGTCTTAGTGGCTTTGCTTTTGACTTTCCTTCTATGATGTGACCCTCTTCCTACTCCTCCCTCTCAGATTATTCAGACTCATCTTTGTCTTTCAGGATCCATGTCAAGTTCTACTTCCTCCACATTTTCCACATACTTCCCTAGAGCTCCAGTACTCATTCACTCTCTCTCTCTCTCTCTCTCTCTCTTTTTTACATCTCCAACTCCTTTATATTCCATTCATTACTCTGCAGTTGGGTATTCAATTGTTCTCAAACTGTTGAAGACTTTTAGTTTTATCTTCATAGCTAATCTTCTGGATCCTTATATTTCTTATATGTATCTCCATAGCACCCAGCAGAGATGCTGGGTATATCGAAGATGCTTGACATTTTTATATGAATTGTTTATAAAGGGTAAGACTAAGTAACAGTTTCATTAAAGAGACTTTTTTGGGGTCAGTGCTGAGTCAGATACCTCAAATAAGCACATGCAGTATAGTTAGAAATTTCTAGAACAGGGGTTGGCAAACCAGCACCCATTGGCCAATTGTGGCCTGCTGTCCATTTTTGTAAAAACTGTTTTATTGGAAAACAGCCATGCTCTTTCCTTCATGTGTTGTGGGTGGCTGGTTTTGTGGTACTGTGGCTGAATTGAGTAGTTGAAGCAGAGACCTTATGGTCTGCAAGGACTAAAATATTTAATGTCTGCCCTTTTACAGAAAAAGTTTGCTGACCCTTGGTCTAGAGGACAAAGTACAATGTCCATTCATTCTTACTTTGGTTCTTACTTACTGAAAGTCCATCTTAGTTACATCCTAGTCCACAATATCTTTTTGGATGTAAGGTAAACTAACCAGTAGCCATATTACCTTCATAATTTTGAAATGTCTTCAAATAAAATTCCAAAGCATATCGGATTTATTTTAAACTAAAGAGATTTAGGAAAAAATGGAAAGCTATTTTATGATACTAATGAGAAATTATCTTGGAGGTATTCCTACTGACAGAAGGAGGAGATTTTCAGCCTTTGCACAATGGAATAAGTGTGCTTAGAGGGAGTAAAGTTATTTTTCCTCCTAAGAAGATACTTGGAAAACAGTAACAACTATAATGTATTTTCAGAAGCATCTTAAATGATTTATGAAGCAAAGACAATACTGTAACAATGCTATATAATAATGTAAGAATATAAGAAAAAACAGCACAAGAAGAAATGAGGTAATAGCAAATGCCAGAAACTACTTCATCCCAGCTAGCTTCTGAGGAAATTAAGGAATCACATTACAAAAGCATCTTCACAGTCACATTCAGATGGTTTATCTTCATCAAAAGCAATAGCATTGTATCACCTTTCCTGCTTCCTGTATCCTTGTACTTACTTTAACCTGTTAATTCTTTCCTCAGACAGTTTCCTTATCTTTCTACTTTTTTCCATTCCATTTCTATTTACTTAGGGGCCACTCACTGGGAACCTTCCTGAGGCCCAAAAATACTCTTGGAACTAGTCTCTTAATTTCCTCCTCCTGCTTTGCACCCCTGGCAGATAATTCTTTTACAAATATGATTTTGTTATTTTCTTCTGCAAAAACAGTGTTTGAATACAGTTTAAACCCTTTAACCTGCTCAGGCCTTCAGAAATTTAGCACCCTCCTCTCTCCCCGCTGGCCTCCCACTGCTGCCCATTAACCCCCACATGGTCCAGCCATGCTCAATGTCTTGCTTTTTCTTTTCTCAAATAGGTCTTTGCTACCATTTTCTCCTGCACTTGGAATTCCCCCCATCATTTCATGTCTCCTAGTTCTTTTTATACTTCAAGAAAATATCATGTTTCCAGACAAACTTCAAGTCAGGATTAAGTAGGTTATGGTGCAGGAACAAACACTACAAAGACACTTCCTTTTGTGTTCCTGTTCCATGTCCAGCATGAGTTGAAAGTGAGGCTCCGCTCCTAGTTATCACTCAAGAACCCGGGTTTTGGAATCTTTATCTCAACACGTGCTCATATGCTCACCATCAGAGTAGGAAAGAGAGATGGGGAAATGTCCAGTGGATCTTAATGGAGCATCTTAAATTATTCTTAAGATTCCTAAAAACTTCTGCTAGGTTTTTAAAACTTCCACAAAGATGTGACATCTGTCACCTCTGCTTTCATGTGATTGGTCAGAGCAAGTCACATTAGCTTTGCCTAACTTCAGAGTCCAGGGAGAAGTCTCTTCCTGTCTGAGGCCTTGACTAGGGGTAAGGCAAGCAAAGCACTTAGGTGCAAAATACTAACTATTCATGACCATACTCAATAAGGGATGAATGATTCATTTTTTTCCTGTTGGAATGAGTATGGTGGAATTTGATAAGGGCTTTTCCAAGCATTATATTTTTTTAATTAATACATTGGTTGATTTCTAGACTTATACACTATTCTCTTAAGAAACTTGTCTACAGGGCCGCCTGGGTGGCTTAGTCGGTTAAGCGTCCGACTTTCACTTGGGTCATGATCTTGCGGTTTGTGGGTTTGAGCCCCGCGTCAGGCTCTGTGCTGACTGCCAGCTCAGAGCCTGGAGCCTGTTTCAGTCTGTGACTCCCTCTCTCTCTGACCCTCCCCTGCTCACACTGTCTCTCTCTCTCTCTCTGTCTCCTAGAAATAAATAAAACATTAAAAAAAAAAAAAAGAAATTTGTCTACAGGGGTGCCTGGGTGGCTCAGTCGGTTGAGTGTCCTACTCTTGATCTCGGCTCAGGTCATGATCTCGTGGTTTGAGAGTTCGAGCCCTGCATCAAACTCACTGCTATCAGCATGGAGCCTACTTCAGACCGTCTGTTCCCCTCTTTCTCTTTCCCACCCCTGCTTGTGCTCTCTGTCTCTGTCTCTCTCAAAAAAAAAAAATTAAAGAAATTTGTCTAGAAACCTCCTAATTTACTCAAGTTGTGTAGTTTTGTGCAATAATAAAACCTTCTACTCTGGGGATTAGAGTAATGCATGCTACTCCTGATGAAGGTTTTATCTGATCTACTAAAACTGTTTGTCATCCCCTGATAACGTCCCCGAGTCTAAAATTACCTTTCAGTATAATTTGGAGCAGTTACGGCAGTAGAAAATGTGTAATTGGAATGGATACATAATTATTGGGATTCTTTTCTCTTTTAGGTGAGGTGCAATTCCTATAGACCAGAAGCTGCCCGAGAACAAGTCCAAATTGGTGCTCACAGTCCCCCTCAGTTTAGGTAAATGGGCAAATCGGTGATCCTAATTTGTAACTGTGCATCTCCCACTGCCTCCCCGACTCAGCCATCCCAGTGCTGTACCACATAGGAGATCTGAACAAAAGCCTGTATTGTGAACAGCGATATCTCCATTTTGCAGACAGGAACATCTGGCCAAATAGAAACTGAGCATCTTTTCTTTCATTAATAGGAAGCTAGTTTAGTAGGCATTTACACACACCTCTAGTCTAGTGCTTTACTGAGATCCATGAGATAGTACAAGACTCCAAAGATAACTTAGAATCCAATTCATAGCTTTAGTATTAATTCCCGTTTATTATCTTCCAGTGTTTGAAAGGTACCGCCTACTTTTTTTGTCTGGGCCACAAATGTCTCTTTCCTTAGACAAGGATGAGAGCTTATGTGCTGTGCCTTAAAACACGTAGAGTTCTGGTTTGTTTTGTGTTCTAGGATATCCTGTTTAATGTCTTTTGCTCTTTCATGCAGTCAACCGGCAGACATGAATGGATACCCACTTTCTGAATAGCTCTGAACACAAAGGAGGATGCATGGTGATATTTAGCTATTAGAATTCATATCTAAAGTTGAAGCTCTACATTTTGGCTTTTAGTTTGAATCATTTTTTGAAACACTTACTTCACGTGAAGGGAAGAGGATTATGAATTACAATCTTTTTTAATTGTCAGAATTTACAAATAATAAATAAAATTAAGGTTAGTATACTTACGCTGTGCTAGATTTCTAACATAGTTTGAGGGAGATTTTCTGTAGTTAGGCTCACAGAATTATAATAGAGAATACAAGAAACCATAATAATTTTTATTGAGTCTTTGCTTAGAACATGTTATACATCTGGATGTCTTTGTTTCATGTTTAAGTGAATCTATCAGCACAGTGCAGGAAAATCACCAAAAATTTCTCCTGTATCTAAAAATCTTATATGTAAAAGTTTGCTTTAGAAATGTTTCAGAAATTGACTATAAATTACCCAATAGCATAAAAAAAATCTAATCACTGTGTTAGAAATTTCTCCCCACTGGGCTAAACTGTCAAAAATGCAGACACACTCTAATGTGCTTAAATATGCTCCCACTGGAGAGTGGTACAGAGGAAGCCACACAGTAGATTAATTACTTAGCAGATAAGATTGTAGAAACTAATTTCCTTTTACTAATTGGTTGCCCATAATGTTGGATTTTAGCTGATAATTTGAAGAGTATACTTACTAATTATCAGCTAAATTCCCTTTTTAACATTTGCCCAGGGTGAATCACACTATGAAATATGCATCCCTACCCATACATCCCAGCTAAAACAAGAAGTTTGGATACAGGCCAATATATTCATTCAAATGCCCATAGGTAACAAAGTCATTAGGGAAGAAATACTCAGGAACTGAGAATGCTGAGTCTCTAGTCAACTCTTTGAACATGCAGTTGAGTAAGAAATAGTTGAGGGGGCAGTTTTTGCTGGCTTGTTAGAGATGTCTGCAGTAACTATAGATTTTGAGTACAGCAGAAATCACACAGTGGAAATACCACTGCTGTAAGGCAGTTCCAATCAAAGCGCTGAGTAGGAATCCACAGTCTTTACTGCAGTCAGAAAACTTGCAAGAACACCAGATTTTGGGAGTAACTCCAGTAAGACATTACTCGTCAGTAACAGGTAGATACTGTTCATTAGCCTGTTACATCGACCAGATTTTAGGTAAATATGAACCTTCAAACATAATAGGAATTAAGGAAAGTGTTGTAGATTGAAGTCATTAAAGATAGTTTAAAGATAGTAACAACATGGATGAATCTTACAGACATAATATTGAGTGAAAGAAGTCAGGAACAGAAGAGTGCATATTGTGTGATTCCATTCATATGAAGGTCAAAAACAAGCAAAATGAATCTTTGGTGATAGAGGTCAGACTAGTCGTTATCCTTGGAGGTTCTACTTGTAGGGCACACAGTGGAGCCTTCTAGGTGCTGGAAATACTCAGAGTGGTACTAACATGGGTATATATACATGAACAAAATTGATGAGCTTTACATTTTACTTTATATCAGTTATACCTTCCATAAAAAGTTAAAAAAATGGAAAAGCTAAATATTTCTGGTAAATCCTACAATTTCTAGGAGTCTGTAAATTTATAGGGCTATACAGTTGTATGGATATACAATTTATAGGAATTGTAAACCCTACAGTTTATAGAAATATGAGGGTATTGGGAAGATTAATAAGAGCATGTGCCTGGCATTCAGGACGTGCTGGTCCTAGTCTCAGCTCTGTTAATTTCTTTGGAAATTTACTTCTCCATTTGGGACTTCATTCATCTCTCCCATAAACAGATGAAATGAAGTCATCATCGCTGAGAGCACTGTGCTGCTACAGTTTTATCCAGAACCTACTGATAAAGAAGAATTAAATAACATGGACTGTAACATATCTTTTCCAGGGTCAATGGTGCACTTAGCAACTTTGAAGAGTTCCAGAAAGCCTTTAACTGTCCATCCAATTCCACGATGAACAGGGGCCTGGACTCCTGCCGACTCTGGTAGCTGGACCGCTGGTGTATGCCGTCCTGGGAGTTAGCTGTACAGTAGCGCAAGAGGCCACACAGAGCACTCATCGCCACCGCTTTCGGCCTCGGTTCCTCCGAGGACTCCTATTCTTAATGCATCTTCATTATTTGGGTGTTGCTTGGATGTGAACAGTATCTATTCAAATTGTAGGGCTTAACAAAAGGGAATTTAAGAAGTGAACCAAATATGTTTCTTTAGAAAACCAAACCCTCAAAAATAAATCCCTAGGCTACTTTGGTTAAAGTATTATCTGCTGAAATGTTGCTATTGTCCATTTTAGTGTAAACAGCTAAGTGGTACATACCATTTTAATCCACAGCTTTGCAGAGGGCCTAAGTAGAATGTATCCAGAAAAAAAAAATCAGTCTATGAAATATGTAACCCTCCATGATGAGGACATGTTCCTGGATACCTGGTAGGTCTTACTTGCTCTGTAGAATGCAGTACTAGATTTTATGTATCGTTATTCACAGTGTTTATTAACTCTCTGGTAGCTAGGTTAGAAATATATATTGGAGCTTCATTTTACAGTTTTTGATGCAATTTTTGCCTTCAGCTTTGAAGTCTTTTGGGATGCAAATGCCTCTCATAGCTTCTGTCTGACGTAGCTGATAGCTCTGTTCAAGTCGGCATGAACAGAGCTGGCTGAAAGGCTACTTGAGAAAGGATTTCAGTTTCCCAAATAGAAAAAAGAAAAAAGAAAAAAGGATGTGTCTTGAAGGCCCAGAAGAAGTCAAAACTCCCAGTCACTAGGCGACGAAATCTCCAACATTGGATCTATTCTGCCCAAACCTCAGTGACTATGCCTGTCTGCTGGGTACTTCTTTAGTCCAATTCCTCTTTGTCTTGTTTCCCTCACAGATGTGCATTCTTTTGTTTTTGAAATGAACAGGCACTGAGAAATGATTTTCTCATTCTCCATTAAGAATGTGTGGCTTCCATTCCCCCTTTAGCTCAGGGGACCAGATACCACTTCTGTTTTGGCTCAGTTACGTTACCTCTCTTTGAAAAACGTGTTTTGAAAAATTTCTTGATTGAAGACATTTTAAACTCTATTGTTTGAATTAAAACTTCCTTGCATAATCCAAAGGAACATAATTTTTACTGTCCAAGTCTTCTAAAGAGTCTGTAAGGAAGATCAGCCCTGGGTTTTTGAGTCTCAGAACTTTATCCTTTCAGGTGAATGCCTCCATGTCTTATTAGTGTGTGTAGGGAGAGATTGTAATGGCCTTACAGTGGCTACTTGGCATTTCCAGTTTCTTAAAATAGCCATCCTCCCTTAACTTTATTCATTGTGTACGTGGTTTGGGGTTAAGTGAGCCAATAGGAAAAATCTCAGAAGCAAAATGACAAATTCAGACTAACCATTGGAGGCCATTTTGCATCCCTGTGATTTGTTTTCCATTTCTTTGTTTGTTTAATGTAAGTGTGTGCCATGTCCTTTTGTAACCATGGGAACTTCCCAAGGGAGAAAAATGCAGGGTCCCCACCATAAGGAAAACAATTAAACTGTGTTAGTCAAAACATAGTGATTTTCCCCTTGAATTGCTCCTCTCTAAATGAATAAACTTTGGAAGGGCAGCTACCTTTTCCTCCTCTTAACCAAGGCTTAATGTGACTTTAGCATGACTTATTTTTAAAAACAAGTGCTATTACGTTAGGAGTGCTGGAAGTGTACATGCCTTTTCTCTGGAGGAGCCATTCTGATTTGCTTTAGGCATACAAGATACTCCTTGTTTTATCCCACAACTTGGACATTTAGAATCCGCCAAAGTCTGTTATGCACATATGAATACTGTTTTCCTTCTAGATTTCTCTTTTAAACTCCCAATAAACACATTCCTGTAGGTCAGAGAAAGTAGAATTACGACTTTGGAAGTGGGAATCATGCAGTCACTTGTCAGTTGAGGAAACCTGGTTGCTAAATGATGTGGCTGCTTTGTCCTGATTAAATTTACTTGATGTAACTCATTTCTACTGAAAGTTGTAGATACGATGGCCGTTATTAAAACAAGAGCTGCGATACCAAATCATCACTACAAGCTACAATGGTTTTCTGGTAGGATTGGATTTCCAAATACACACTCATGTTTCAATTTTCGATTATACTCTTGTTGCTTCTCTTCAATACAGATTGCTGAAGGAAGCAGACACTGATTAAGTGCTAGAGGGAAGAAGGGAAAACGCAACTGGAAGGAAAGGTAAAAAAGTAGGGAGAAGCTGGCCCCAGAATGCAATTCAGAAGAGAAGACAGGATTTGGGCAATCCTTGTTAAGCATATCCATTGGAGTCGAGCCATCGAGTCTTACAAAAATAATTATGGTAAATTAAAAGGAAATGAGATATTGGATCACAGACAAGACTACCACAGCAGACTTCTCTGATGCACATACCACATGTTCTACCAGTGAACTCTTGTCTGCATGTTGGAAGGAGTTAGGTTTTTTGGGAAATTCTCCCGGATTAGTCAAGGATTTTATGTATATAAAGTGGTATTATTTGAGCTTATCAACATTGCCTAAAGTTTGTTGAGCCTTCCACCAACCACACAGCATTGGCCTCCTATTTCCATTTTTTCCTTTTATGAGACAGACTTGGACATGACTAATGCGAGCTTGGATTCGTAAATTATCCTGAAGTTTATTCAGTTCCTTTCCTCAATGGAGCTTAAAGCATGGCACATAAATTTTATCTTATTTAGCCCTGGAGCATTGCTAAGAAGCAACAAGGAATGATGGCTTGCCGCACAGGTTATGCTCGTGCCAGAGAAGTGGAGAGAGGTTTGAAATTGCTTGTCAAGTGTCCCAGAATCAGGAAAAGCAGAGTCTTTGTCCTTTGGGCCACTGATCTCTGCATTAACCTTCATCCTTTAGATGACCCCATTTCTAAATACATTTATTCTCTCAGTATTTCCTCAGTCACTTAGCATTTAATGGGGCTTCTTCCTTGATATTTCTAACATAATGTTTCAATTGCATATTAAGTTAATGAAGAATACATGATTGTTTCATGCAGCAGCATTTTCCTCGCCAGTGGCAGTGCCCCCACTGGTTTGAAGAAAGGTGTTCTTGGATTATGCATTTTATGTCTAAATGGTCATTGTATTTTCTTCCCTGACTTGTGAAACAATGAGAGCAATCATTTTAAGGACAATAAAAAGTTGAAGATTTTCTGTCTCCTCTATTTTTTTAAAAAAATACTTATAATCTGTTGTATCTGTTAACATACTCAGTTGTGTTTTAGACAATACTGTTTGCCCAAAAAGTACACAAAGCACTCTAGTAGACTAGGTTTCTTGGTTTAGGAAACTGGGATTTGAATGCAGTAACCTTGTAGATAGGGATTTACGAGGTGGTAATTGTATTTTCTTCTAGAATATAAGTCCGCAGATGTGGTTTATTGCTTATGCAATAATATTTCCATTGAGGAAAGGAGAGGCTTCTGAGGGAGTGATCAACCATAATAGGGCTGGTCTTGCAAAGGTGACAATGAACATTACAGTTGCCGTCAGACCAAAGAGTCCATAAGTGCCATCACCTGTCTTTAACAGTCTAGTCAGTTTGCAGTCACGCATTCAGCACACCATAACTGAACACAGGTTTTGTTTAGATCATGCAACTAGCCCTATTTAGGTAGGTGATATTGCTATCCCTGGGCCTCACTGAACAGCCTGGTGTTACATGGGAGACATATATGGAAACTGTTAGAATCCCCCTGCTTTGTGGCAAGGTAGTGATATTCAGGGACATTAGGTTATGGTTTGGGGCACAGAGAAGGAATTGCTCAACTCCTCTGGTGGACACTGTCGGTGCTCTCTCTGCCCAAATCCCTGCAAATCCCTTTTCCTGGCACCCTAACCTCACCATCCATCTGCTTTTCTGTTTGCGTGGCTGTAGCTCTCTGCTATAGCTGACCTCATGCTACTGGAGCCTCTTTGCCCTGTGCCTACCAGAGAACTGGCAATGACTAGGACTTTATATCCCCTGCTGACCTTTGGACAGTGCAGGTCTATCTGCTTTGCCTCAGTCGAGACAAATCCAGAGGCAGACCATAGAATTCAGACTGATGTCTCTGTGGAGGCATATATGAGGTTAGGCTGGCAGGGCAAGTAGAGCCCTCTGTTGATAATATTAATCATCTTTCTGGCACCAATATGTTCTAAGATAAGTACTGATTTGTAGTAAGTGTGCCAGAGGGACTATGTACAGGAGATAGCAGACAGGATACAGAGCTGGTGGGTAATAAGTGGCTAAGTGTGGCCTGTTAGTGCCCCTCTTAGAGACACTGTTTAAAATAGAGTCTGAACTAATCCTCCAAATAAGAATTATTGTGTATAGGGTAGTGGCGGAAGGAATGATGCATAGAAGTGACAGTTATGAGTGATCTCTGGAGCATGGAAAGGAAGGAGAGGCTTTGGAGGAATGGAGAACCAAAGAGTCTAGAATTTCTTGTGCGATCGCCTATATGATAGATTTTATAAGTTCCCTAAGATTTATTGACTGTAATTCATTTGTTAGATATATAAGTGGACCTGATCCAAACTTGAAGGGGGCAGATGTTTCCAGTTAGGGTTAAGGTATTTGCATGTCCCTCAAGTTCAGTTCTGTTTCTCATTAAATCACACTTGGTGTTGAAACAGATTATCTTAATGACTTAACCCAATTTAAGTTGATTTCTTGTTTTTGTTGCATACAGAATAGGTGTTAATGGTCAGTGAACATCTCTTTTCCCATCGGTGATTTAGGGACCACGTTCCTTCCATGTTGCGACTCAGCCATTTTCAACATGATTGAAGGCATGTTCATCTTACAAGAAGCTGGTGGAGAAGAGGCCAAGGAAGATATTGACTGGAAGGTTTGGTCTGGTTCAGGAATTATCTGTGTCACTTTTTCTCATATTCCATTGGCTAGAGCTCATTCATGTGGCAAACCTAACTATGGGGGAGGCTGGGATAGATGGTCAAGCTGTGTGCCTAGAAAGAAGAGGAAACAGGTTTGGCTATCAGCTGGCAATCCTAGCCACACCTTCTAAAGTGAAATAAAGTTCAGTAACTTTGAGGTCTTCTGAATTTGGGAAATTGCTTTTGGGTACAGCACAATGACAATTTTAAAATGCCATTGGTAGCCTGCAGTTTATTCTGTAAGAGTCTTTTTAATTAACAGCTTAATTGGATAATTTAATCCCCTTTAGAATTGGAGATATGAAAATGAAAAGGAGATACTCCCTGTGATCTGACAATACCAGGCTTTAATAAACACACCAAAGTGAGCCCGGAAATGAGCACCACAAGAGCATTACCATAATTTGTGATCAGTGAAAGAGAACCTGATATATAATTTTAATGATTTCTAAATGGTTTAGATACATGTTTCATTTGAATGTGTATTTTGTTTTGTTAATTGCCTCAATTAGGAAGATAACTGAATATAAGATTCTTTGGCTATGCCATACACATACAATATGTTCTAAGCTTTTAAAATATATCTCACTGAGACAGTGAATAAAATATCCTATGAAATATTGTGCTATATATTTTAGTATTTTTAGAGAATTGATATGAAAACTGTTTTTACTTCTCCATTATGAGATGAGAAATTACTCATCATATTCTTGTTTTATGTCTTCTCCACTTGAAAGATAAATTGAGGCTCAGAGTCCAAGAAACAAAGACGAGTGTCCCCCATATAAGCCAGAGAAGTACTGTTTGAATTAATTCTGACTTGAGACTCCATTTTATGGGGGAAGAACTAAGTGATTAAGTTAAAATCCCCAATGTGAAAGCTACCTAAAATATTGAGTGTCATTTATGCTGGCAGTTGGGCTGAAATGTCTGCAGATATTCTAGGCAAGAACACACGTATGGTTTACCATTTAGGTGTATGCTCTGTCAATTTCCCAGCTGATTTAGAAGTCAGTGGATCAGTATCTTGGTTACCGTCACACAGCCCTCCTACCCCTTTGACATTGATGAATGAAAAAGAAAAAGCCCAGAGCAAATTTATTTTTAAATTGATCATATTGTTTTTAGTATTTATTTATTTTTGAGAGAGACAGACAGAATGTGAGTGGAGGAGGGGCCAAGAGAGAGGGAGATCCAGAATCCAAAGCAGGCTCCAGGCTCTGAGCTGTCAACATAGAGCCTGACACGGGGCTTGAACCCATAAACCATGAGATCATGACCTGAGCCGAAGTCAGGTGCATAACCACCTGAGCCACCCAGGCACCCCTTAAATTGGCCAGATTTTCAATTGCCATTTATAAATTTTTTTTTTTTTTTTTTTTTTTTTTTTTTTTTTTTTTTTTTTATCATGATGAAAATGGCTTCTATTGCTTGAGATTCACCATGTCCTAGGCGTTCTGCTAGGGTCTGAGGTGCATTACAACCAATCCTCACAACAATCTTGCAAAGACATGTTGCTGTTTCTACTTCACGGGTGAGGAATACTTGCATGACTCACCAAGACTGCATTAGTCATTAGAGAAGCCAGGAATAAAGTCATTTTGGTCTAATGCTCTCCTGGGCATATAGAACAGTGTTCACAAACCTCATTTTGACTTGTGATTTACTGAAGAATTCAGATTATGTTCCAGAGTCATCTGTTAGGAAATAACGTGAAGAGTCACTTTACAGGTGTCTGTACTTGATGGTAGTTCCATCTGGAGTCCTCCAGAAAGCTCTCTACAACCCGCTCTTTACTGATAATGCTAGCTACCATTCCCTGAGTATGTACTATGTGCCAGGCATGCGCTAAATACTTTCTTTTCATTTTCCTTAAAAAATTTTGTTTATTTATTTATTTATTTTGAGAGTGGCAGAGAGAGAACAATGGGAGAGGGACAGAGAGGGAGGGAGAGAGAAAGAATCCCAAGCAGACTCCGAGCTGTCAGCATGGAGCCTGATATGGGACTCGAACTCACAAACTGTGAGATCATGTCCTGAGCTGAAACCACTAGTCGGACCCTTAACCGACTGAGCCACCCAGGTGCCCCTATTTATTTTCATTTTCTAATAATTGCAATCACTCCAATACCTACTATACCCACTTTACAGGTAAGGGAACTGAGAAGTTAATGACTTAGCCATTATTGTATTTAGCTAGCAAGCAGCAAGGCCAGATTTGAGTCCAGTTTTTTTTTTTAATTTTATTTATTTATTTATTTTTTAACAAATAGTTTATTGTCAAATTAGTTTCCTACATATGACTTTTTTTTTTTTTTTTTTTTTACAAATAGTTTATTGTCAAATTAGTTTCCACATAACACTCAGTGCTCATCCCCACAAGGATTTGAGTCCAGTTTTAACCCCAGGTACTCCCTTAGGCAGACATCTAGCTTTGATGACCCTGAGTCCTGGGTTCCTGGGCTGAAATACCCCCCCATTTCAGTTGGTAGACTCCCCCTAAATTTACCTGTGTTCAGTCCTGTGACTACCTGTGCCCTGTCTGTCCGGTTTTCCAAAACCAGAATGTCTACAGGTCGCTTTCTCCAGAGAACAAAACTTTTGTGACCCTGCCTGTGGATAGTTAAGGACATGTGACTTCAGTTACAGACTTTCATCCTGTTTTTAACACTATCATGGATACTGACGTTTACTGTTACTTGGAATTTCCAAGGCTTGAGGCCTGTGGTATTCTTCACTAGGCTTCTTTAGCTTGCTTTTAGTAGAGGATCTATTATTTTTGCCCATGTGGGCTAATATATATATATAATATATATGTGTGTATATATACATATACATATATATGTATATAATATATATATATAAAATATTTTAGTGTCCTTTTTGTCAGAGGAAGTAGAGATTGATACCTGAGTAACTGAAAGTCTGCATTTTGTTTTTTAATGGGAAAATATAACAAAAATTTATTTTAGAAGAAATGTTGCTGTAGATGGAGTTCTATGCTGAATTATTGCCTTTGCCCAGCAGTATCTGTAACTAGAGTCTAAAGCTTCCTTTAAACTGCTAAATATTGGGAGGTTTTGTTTTATGTGGAAGCCAATCCTATTTTCTCATAGTTATTTTAATAAAACAAGCATCATGAACATTGGCTATTTTCCATTTCTCCTAAAGACGTAGAACTTAGTCTCCAAAGAATTCATTTGAGACGAAAGGAACGTATCTCTGTCCACTTTCCAGAGTTGCCTAAGAATACGTCTAGGGGAACGCTAGAGTGCATTTGTCACGAATGCTCCAGAGGAAATTTTTACTTATCAACAAGGACCAAGCTTGGTCCTTGGAGATTCACATTTCAACTCTTATTTGCACACATACACAGGCTTGGTGCAGACCAAGTTGGAGTTGGGAAGAAATCAGTCAAGAGCCTTGTTAAGCATAAATGGTTCTTTAGGAACCAGAAGCTGAGTGCCTCAGTTTTCTTGTAAGCATTGAATCAAAATCACTTTAAAGCTTGAGCATATTAAAACTATAAGTACTAGCTATAATGAAGGTGCTCCTTCACCCAGGTGCATTGGTGATACATACAAAGTAATATTTGCTGTAGAATAAGAAAGACAAACCAACTATCAGTTACGTATTGCCTACCACACGTGAGGCACAGTGCTAGCTGTCATATTGCATTCTAATTAATCCCGGGCTTTGGTGACCTTAACCCCAAACTTCACAGACAATACTGTAATAACAGCACTGTTGTTCCTGTGTTTTCAAACCCTTCAGTGATCTCTCCATAGCATTTACAATAGAATCCAAACAACTTTCCGCTGACCTATAGGCCCTGCATGACCCAGCTCTCCATTTCTCCATGGTCCTGTCTCTGTTGCTTTTTTCCTAGTTATACTGGTCTTCTTTCCATTGCTCAACTTTTCTAAGCTTTCTCTTACCTTCTCAGTTCCGGAACCTTTACTGCTTTGCCTGAAATGGTCTTCATGTGACCTTACCACAATTAGGGCCCCTCACCTTACCTTCCGTCACCTCACCGAGCTCACACCACCATGGATCTAACTGCACTTGCCAGTTTCCTTCCTTCCTTTCCCCCCCTCCTGCTCTCCATTCCACCCTCCTGCACTGCTTTTTCTTTCTTTCTTTCTTGGCTCTTATGGACAAGTAAAAATTTCCTCTGGAGCATTTGTGACAAATGCACTCTAGCATTCCCCTAGACGTATTCCTAGGCAACTTTGGAAGGTGGACAGAGATACGTTCCTTTCATCTCAAATGAATTCTCCGGAGACTAAGTTATACACCTTTAGGAGAAATGGAAAATACCCAATGTTCATGTTGCTTGTTTTATTAAAATAAATATGAGAAAGTAGGATTAGCTTCTGCATAAAATAAAACTTACTGATATTTAGGTGGGAGTGTCCCTTAGATGTTGAGGAAGAAGAAAGAGGCTTAGTGTGGCTGAAGCAGAGTGAGGCTAGGAAAAGTGTAGAACAGGATGATGCCAGAATAATAACTGGCATTCAGATTGTTGATGATTATGTGAGCCATTGTAGGAACTCTTGTTTTCACTCTGTACAAAATAGGAAGCCAGAGGGGCACCTGAGTGGCTTAGTCAGTTAAGCGTCCGACTTTCGCTCAGGGCATGATCTTGCGGTTCGTGGGTTCGAGCCCCGCATCGGGCTCTGTGCTGACTGCCAGCTCAGAGCCTGGAGCCTGTTTCAGTCTGTGACTCCCTCTCTCTCTGACCCTCCCCTGCTCACGCTGTCTCTCTCTCTCCTAGAAATAAATAAAACATTAAAAAAAAATAAAAACAAAAACAAAATAGGAAGCCAGAGAAGGCTTTTGAGCAGAAAAGTGACGAGATCTGACTCATGACTTCCAGTGTGCTTCCTGCTGCGTTGAGAATGGACTGTCCATGAGCAAGGGAAGAAGCAGGAAGACCGTTAGGAGGCTCTTGCAGTCATCTGGGAGGCAGCATGGCGGCCACATTCAGAGGAGTTGCAGGGGAAGCATTGACCACATGATCAGTAACAAAATTTAAGAAAAAAAAAAAAAACCTGCTTCGTACTCTTGGCATCTTAAAATTTCCAATGATTTCTTTTAAGTGTCTTTTTCCATGTTGCTCCCTCAATCCATGCATAATTATATGGAATAATTCTAGTCAGAGCATAATGATTTTGCATGATTTTTCATTTAATAGTATTGGCATGCATCCATGCTGCTTCATAATCTTCCATTTTAATGGCAGCATAATATTCTTTCGAGTTCCTGTGGCATATTTTATTCAGTCATTTTTTTATTGTTAGAAATGTATTATTGATTTCATTTTTAACTATTTTAAATAATATAGGGATAAATAATGTGTAGAGTTGTTTCTTCTCCTCTTGCTCTTTCCTTAGAATTAATACTTAAGAGTCAATTTGCTTGATCAAAGTGAATCTGTGTAAATTTTTGAAATATAATGACAAATCTCTTGTTAACAAGGTTGTGGGTATGAGGGCACATACATCATTTTACAACAGAACTGGATCAGAAAAGGGTCTTGCCGATAAGAAAATTCTGGCATATTGGGGGAGGTAGATTGGTAAGCCAACAAGTATAATTATTATCAAGCATAATGAAGAATAATATAAGAAGGTGCCCCATTTAGTAAACTGTGATCAGCTCTAGGTATTATTAGTTTCAACTATACTATACTACTGTGTTACATCTGTCAAATTTATAAAAGTGTGAATGGTTAATTTTACTAATTAGCTTCTTGGTTTTTACTTTTGTTGATGTAAATTACCCACATACCCTTTGCCCATTAAGCTATTAAGATCTTGATTTTTTTTCTTTTTCAATTATATGAGGTTTTTAGTGCTTATTATTTGTAGTTGTTTATTAAGTAGAAAAAATTCTGCTAGCCTCTTATTCTTGTCTTTGTACTTGTGCAACTAGAAGTGTAGCAGTGTTCTTTTGTAAGGTAGTGGAGACAGGCAGAATGCTCTGCTTCATAGAGTTTGCCTTGCTGGGATGAACTTTAGACAAAGGAATATAAAAAAGTTAACACACATTTAGGAAGAGTACAGTGTTAAATGCGTATTAGTTAACTGAATAAACATTAATTGAACCAATGGCTAGATACTATTCTAGAGCTGGGAATAAAATGATGAATAAGAGTTTTAGTTTCCAATTATTTAACAATTTAAAACATTTCTTAACAATTCACAAGGAAAAGTAGATACGGCAATTTCATACTGCTCAACCTAATGTATGTGCAAGAGAAGTGCACACATATGTTCACCAAAAGACATGTACAAGAATGTTTATAGAAGTACTATTTGTAATAATCCCAAACTGGAAGCTATCCAGATGCCCATCAGTAGTATAGCAAGTAAATAACCGAATATACTAATATTCGGTACAATAGCAAGAGTGAAAAAACGACAAGTATTTATCGAGTGTTTAATAGAAACATAATATTGAACAAAAGAAGCCAAACACAAAAGAAAAGATACTTCATGATTCCATTTATATGAAACATAAAAGTATGTAAAATTAGTCTTTGCTATTGGAAGTCAAGGGAATGGTTGCCCTTTGAGGGTTAGTGACTAGGAGCTCCCAGAAAGGGGGCTTTTGAGGTTCTGGTAATATTAGGTTTCTTGATCTTGATGCTATTTATGTTAATAATTTGTGTACTTTTATATGTATTTCACTATAAAATTTTAAAGCATAAATGAATACAGGAAAATCACACAAGTTCTGAATTTTTCTCCATGATAACTACTTTTATGTTTTTTGAGGGAAATAATGTCAAACTCTTTCAAAGATCTTTTCTCTGCCCATTTACTGAGCTCTTGCTTTGTTGATACTCTTGGGTAATTGTGCATTTGTTCTAGGAACACTGGGTATGGGGTCTTTCTGGGAATCCTTGGAAGAGAGAAAACTGTACTTGATTTTTTTTTTTTAAGCATACATTGGAGATAGGGAGCAAGCAAAGAGCAGAGAGTCCCAGGCAGGAAGGCCAGGCTGCTGGAAAGCATGAAGATGTGGTGCAGAAACATAGAATCCATTGGGAGGGGCTGGAAATGGCTTCCTAGAGCTGGAGCTTGAAGAATAGCCAAGGAGGGGTTAGTGATAAACAAAATAGCTTGGCAGAGGCCAGAGAGAGAAGGGCCTTGGAGGATTATGCTGCTGAGTTTGGACTTGATCCGATAGGCATTTGGAAGCCACTTAACAATTTAAATCAGACCAGTGACACAATTGGATTTCTGTTTAATGAAGAGTAAGCTGGTGATGGTGTGGAGAATGCTTGGAGAGGGATAGGACTGAAACCTGGGGCACCAGTTAAGAGACCACTGCAGTAACCCGTAGGAGATGGGATGTGCTGGTGGCATGGTATGGACAGGTCAGGGCAGGTAGGAGAGCTATTGAGGAGACAGAATTCTTCTGACTGGACTTTGTAATAGATGGGTTTGGAATCTACATGTGGGCATGGTGCTTTACTTTTTTTAAGTAAAAACATATGGTAGAACCTTTAATTTGATAAATGATGAAACACATCTAGCTTTCTTCTTATCTTTCTTTTCCCCCTTAATCCCTATCTACAGTTGCATAGATCAAAGGACACTGCTGTGATAAACAAGAGAAAGCTTATCAACTACTTCCCATTGCTTCTTGGAAGGAACACTCAGTGACACATTTCATATGTTTTTGGTGGAGGATCCTAGAGGTCATCTGTGCTAGCATGCATATTTCTTGGTTTGGCCAAATGAGTCAGTTCAGGGGGGAAAAGGTAATTTACCTGAGAAGCCCTCTGATAATGCTGTTCTGGAAATAGAAAACATGTGGTATCTGCATACACTGTCAGGTACTCTTGTAAAAACAATTCATGCATGTGTTTGTATGATTATATAGGTGCAAAAACAGTATGAATAAAATGTACGCATATATAAATACACATGCACACACACAACTTATACAAGTATGTGTTGCCCTTGAGATTTTAGATACAGAGATTATCTAGGTATGGAAAGAATTAACCTAAATTTGAATTTAATTTTCCCTCTTTTTAAGGGTGATCTTTACTTTAATTACCTCATTGTGCTTCTCTCCTTTCAATTTTGGTTTTTATAAATGGGAATACTGTATTAATCCATTCTAATTAAAACCCAGCCATGCAATCCTTCAGTTAAATAATTTTTAGTGTGCCTAGGATATCATTTAATCAGAAATTGCCTCTGTTGCTCTTGGAATTGGCACCACTGTGGTGCTTTGGTGACCACTGGGGTGACAGCTTTACTAGCTGATTTTATGCTAAAAGTATCAAGAATTGGCCAAGAGCCTTTGCCTTGGAGAAGAGTTCAGAGCTTTTCCATTGGGCCTTGAAGGAAGTGCGCAAATTTCTATTCCTACAGTAAAAGAAGGAGGGCGGGTTATGAAAGACCCAAGTTCACCTCCTGCTTTTCCACCTTCCGGTTGCCAGAGGAGCTATGCTGTTCTTAGCCATCTCCTGCGAAAACGTTTACACAAAACCCCTCTAAAACCCATTTCTGCATTTGTCCTAGAACTTCTTTTACCTTCTGTAAATCCCTTATGCTGTAACTAAGCCCTTGGTCTGTCCTTGGCCAGATGGGAGGACAGCCAGGCTTCCTCTCTCCAGCAGAGCCCTTTCTGTACCTGAAGGCGATTATCTCTTCATCACGCCACCCTCCTTCCCTTTCTCCAGACTGAAAAGGTTCATCTTGGGCTTATTCCTTGTCATTCTCCTTGTCATCTCTATGATCCTCTTCCTTTTAACTCTTGCCAAACACTTTTCCAAACTGGACCTATATCTGTGCAAAAACCCAAGCCAACCCTGCTCTCCAGTCGATAGGGGAAATGTTAGGTTTGGCAGGGCCTGGGAAAGCAGCAGAGGGAGTTGAGGCAGCTGCCTTTTAGGCACAGCTGTGGAGTAAAGCCAAGTACAATTGAGTCATGGGCTGGAAAGCCAAGATGTCAGTACAAAGCCAAGTCCAAAGGCCTTGATGGTCCAGAAGTCCAGGGAGAATCCAGCAGAGTTGCTCAGTGAAGGGGGTAGCAGCCTGGACATGGGCCTGGGTAATGAGTGCATAGCTACAGCCTTTAAAATAAATTCCTCTTACTGTCGTGCGCTGCAGAGGAGGAGGCATCTCCCAAATAGCTGATGAATTGATTGGCAGTGAGTTCAGGATACTGTCCTCATTACGTTTTCAGACTAAGACAAAATTCTTCCATGTCACTGAACATAGGCCTCAGACCTCTTGGTGTACCAGGGCCAAACGTGGGAGGACGTTCAGTAAGCCTGTGTGCTTTCAGCTAAATGTTTCCTTCCTAATTGGGCCATGTGGTAGTCTTTTGGACTTGAAAACTTAAAGTCCTCTCTCCCTCTTCTCTCCATTGCCTGCTCTCATTAAGTTGGTCACCAAACTGTGGCCTTTCAGTGTCTCCCTCATGATCATTCTTTTTGCCCTGTTTCCCCACTCTGACTTGAACAATCTTAGTCCTGAACTGTAACTTGCTTCCTAATAAGACTCTCCAATTCCTCTCCCAGTTTTCCTAAACTACTTTTCCCACTGCTTCCTTATTTGAGCTCTCTATTGAGTTGAGCATCTTGCCCTTGAAAACATGGACTCTCCACATCTGTCTTTGTCCATTCTGTTCCCTTGATTTGGAAGGCCAGTCACACTCCTCTCAGACAATTTAAATTCTGTCTTTAAGGATGCAGATCCAGTCTTAGTCCATCCAAGATCCTTTTGGCTAGAAGTTTTTTTCTGTTCATTACTTGAGTGAAAAAGAAAACCAGAGGCCCTGCATGGCATCATTTATGTTAAGGCCCCATGACTGTAAAGGCAGACTCAGTACATAATGTAACTGCAGATTCAAACCCCCAGGAATGGGAGTTTTCAGCATGGGAATTTCTTGGTCAGCACTAGGAACTTTACTGATAGATCCCTTCATTTTCCCTTAGCAGGGAGACTTTGCCTCAAACAATGGACCATTCCCTAATAATTTCTTTTTCCCCCACTCCCTATCTACCTTTAAAAACCTTTCCTTTTCTGTAGCCCTTTGGAGCTCCCCCTACTTGCTAGATGGGATGCTGCCGGATTCATGAATCATTTGATAAAGCCATTTAGATCTTTAAAATTTATTTGGTTGAATTTTTGTTATTTACCACCCTCTTCCAATGCTGTACTATACTGGGCTATTGGCTTTCACATCTGTGTATTGTATAGAGTTTTAAATATTTTGATGGCAAAATGTAGACCCTTAATGTTAAGGATACCACGCTAAATAGTTCAGCATTATCCTGAAGGTACTGAATTTGCTGCACATTCAGTGTGGTTACAATGCTCCAGTGTGGCCATTGTCAATATTTTTCAAAAATGAGGATCTCTTTGTTTTCCTGTTCATTGTCAACAGTTTCTATCTCCTGCACGTGTGTCATGATTCATTGGTTGAAATTAAAACAGAATATCAATGACCAGAAGCTTTTATGAGTTTGATAATGCTTTACAATGAAATTTCGTTTAAGTATGCGATGCCCACATGTATTTGAAAGTTGATACCATGGCATTTGTAAGATGTTTTTATTGATTTGGTCTACAGATCATTCTTAGTGAGCTTGTGGTTTTGCTCATCCTTCTGTCCTGCTGCCCCATGATTGGGGCATATCATTATTACTATCATCTCCTAGGGCTCTTGTGGGGGTTAAATACAATGCCATATGTTAGGTGCATGATAGAGGGCTTGGCATGTAAGTGATCTCTATCTTTATTTTTTCCATGTTTCTGTCAGCTAGTTTCGAAGATGGAGAAGCTCTGGGATCTTCAGGCAGCTTGGTTCAGATGGGATAGAGGTTAGGGCAGTGAATGTGAGGAGGGAAGGCCATGTCTCTGAAAGGGTGGATGAGAAGGCAGCGGTTCTCAAATGTTTTACTCCTAGAATTCTCTTCAGTATTCCTGAAGAACATAATGAGCTATTGTTTATGTGCAGTGTATCTGTTGAGAAACTTTAAAATATTCATTTATGATTTCATTTTAAAATAACAACAATAAGCCATTACACATGAACACAAATAGCACATTTTTATGAAAAATATATTTTTCAAAAGAAAAAAAACGTTAGCAGCAAGAGTGGTATTGTTTTAAATTTTTGCAGATCTCCTTAATAGACAGCTGGATTCTCATACCTGCTTCTGTGTTCAATCTTTTGTGTTATTTAGTTTGGTGAAACACAGGAAGAAAATCCAGGCTCATACAGATACCATGTTGGAAAGGGGAGGAATATTAGAATAGCCTTTCAGGTAATTGTGGATATTCTTCTTTGAAATTAAAATGAAACTTCACAGCAAGTCGTAGTTTATTAATGGTTAGTTGCAATAAGGAATCTGAAATATATCAATGAGTTTTCCCACTATCTTACATTGAAATCTGCTGTTTTGATTTTAAATGAATCTTTTAATCAGGCATGATTTTGGAACATCAGCCATTGGCCATTTGGAAAATACTGGTTTAGTGAGTTATGCAGAACTACCAAATTTTTTTCCAAGACACACTTCACTATACAATTTCAAAACATTAAGTTCAGTATTAATCACCACTGATCTCATCAGGTAACTCTTTTGTATTGGGAAGCTGTCAAGATCATGGTGGCAGTTAAAGGATTTTAAAAATTCTCATTTTCATTTGAACAATTGGATTTTGGGGCACGTGGGTGGCTCAGTTGGTTGAGCATCTGACTTGTGCTCAGGTCATGATCTCATGGTCCATGAGTTTGAGCCCCACCTCGGGCTCTGTGCTGACAGCCCAGAGTTTGAAGCCAGCTTTGGATTCTGTGTCTCCCTCTCTCTCTGCCCTTCTTCCATCTGTCTCTCTCTCTCTCAAAATTAAACATTAAAAATTTGCAAAAGATTGAATTTTATAATTGGCAACAAATGGTCAGTTGTTTTTCTTGAAGTGATAGGCTGGCTACCCTTTGTTCATTTTTGAGAAAACGTCTGCCAGATACCCAAGTTGGAATAACCATAGTTTGTCAGTTGTTCTTTCAGGTGAAAACAGTGTTCCACAAAAACCACAGGTATTTCACCTTCCAACTCACATGATGGCATAGATACGTTTCCTTGGGGCACCATTATACTTGCACGCAGCAGAAGTGCCATCATGTGTGCTTTCCGTTTTGTTGCATAAAATATGAATAAGATGTACTCAAGGATTGAGATTTAATAAAATTTATAATTTTTAGAGCTTAATCAAGGATGTGCTCAAGTGACACTGGCCTTTGCATTTTACTGAGTGACAGTAAAAACTACAGTGATTACTAGTACAGTTTGGTGGCAGTGACTTGCTTCATGCTAAGATGCCCACAGTTTTATCCACCATTGCTTTTTGCATCGTCATTGCCAATGTCAAATGATAAAAAGGCAAATAACATCTTGGTATTATGGAAATAGTTTTGACCTCATGGCCTCTCAGAGGTTTGTGGACCACATTTTGAGAACCACTGGTCTAAACTTTTGCAGAGGACCTACCCCCCTTCCCCCTACGATGTGAAAGATAGCTATTATCACATTTGGGAGAGAGCTGAGGTCTTCTGCACACAGGGCAATTTGCCTTTTTGGAATCTGAGATGGACTTTTTATTTCTTTGCAGAGCTGAAGGCATCTGGCTTGGGAGCACGATTATTCTCCACTCACCTTTAAACTGCCTCAGCCGTTACTGAGTCTCTGGCAGTGATATGTTGATTATGTGAATTTAAAGCCCACAGGAGCCAGAGGAATGACAGATCAGATTCCCTTAAAGGAGAATAAAATCCAGGAGCCTGGCAGCAGGATATACGGCCCCTGCTCCCACCGACCTTTGGTGTCACTCTGGTAGAGTGACGGCTTCTGGGCCAGATGGCATGTGGCTTACACAGAGATGTCTCAACCTGTTTCCTAGCATTAATTGTGTTCATTGATACTCTTTTGTTGCGCAGTCCATAATTCTTCATTGTCGATCTCATTTAGATTTCTTTTGAGGCAGCCGAATTCTAAGTGGCCTCCATGAATCAAGGCAATTTTAAAAGGCCCAGTTTCTTTGAAATCTCCAAACCCAAAAGCTTTTTCTATCCAATCACTGTTACAGGCTCACAGACACTGAATTTCTCTTTTGACCATCGAATGTGAGTCTAGCAACTTTTAAGAGATTGAAGACAGAGTCCCTATGCCCTAAAGGAGGCTGCTGAACGGAAGCCCATTTAACTTTTTGTTTAAAGGCACTAAATAAGGATCAGTTTGTAAAGGCAGCTTTTCAAGTGCAGCAAGATAGCTTCTTAAATCTGATGGGCATAAATGGAAGGTCAATACCCTTTATCTTATCAACAGTTTCACCAAATAACATTTATTAAGGCCTTTCAAGTCAGGCGTCTCAGCTATAAACAAGCAAATACTCAAAGCAGAGCTGTTCAAAGTGCTGAAACAGAGCAGCTCTGGGTGTGGAGTGTGTAGAGTAGAAGTTAACATGACCTGTCTCTGGTAAAGCATGCTTTTGTGACTCAAAGACTGAACTTAGAATTTCTTTCCTTTTTTTTTTTTTTTTTTAACATTTCTTTTCTTTCTTAATTTATTTAGAGAGACAGAGACCAAGAGCAAGCCAGGGAGGGGCAGAGAGAGAGGGAGAATCTGAAGCAGGCTCCAGGCTCTGAGCTGTCAGCACAGAGCCTGATGTGGGGCTCCAACCCACATACTGTAAGATCATGACCTGAGCTGAAGTCAGATGCTTAACAGACTGAGCCATCCAGGCGCCCCTGAAGTTAGAATTTATTTCTAAAATAATTTGAGGTCAACCCAATGAGCAACAAAAGCAAGTTTAGCCAAGTAGGAAAGGGAGCTGGCTTTTTTTTTTTCATTCAGGGTTATGTGTGAGAACAAAATTGTGTCATACAAAAAATGTCTCCATTTAGACAGTGAAACATTGGTTCCAGGAAAGAAGAGAAAATAACTTATGAACATTATGTTTGACAGAATTTTTTGTCTTTCTATTCAAGATATTTGAATTATGTACACATCACTAAAAACTAAGAAAAAGAGCTGAATCCTCATAAAGAGTTGGCAAGCAAGTAATTGTACTTATAAAACAGGAACATGTATGTGCATGTCTTAATGCTTTAAGTTTTAGTTTTTGCTCAGAATTCTGGTTCACTGTTTATAATAGGGACAGAACATCATTACTTGGACTTATTAAAAAATACATCTTTTTTGAGCCAAAAAATTCAAATTATCTAATTTTTTAAATATTTTTTAAAAGTTTATTTTTGAGAGAGAGAGAGAGAGCATGAGCAAGCGAGGGGCAGAGGGAGGGAGGGAGGGAGGGACGGAGAGAGAGAGAGAGAGAGAGAGAGAGAATGAATCCCAATCAGGCTCCATGCTGTCAGTGTAGACCCCAACATGGGGCTTGAACCCAGGAACCAGGAGATCATGACCTGAGCTAAAATCAAGAGTCGGACGTTTAACTCACTGAGCCGCACAGGAGCCCCTCAAATTATCTAAAATTTAAATCAATAGGTAACAGCAGGCCTGGTTTGAGAGATTAATGTGCGTTGGTCTTAGTACTAAGGCAAGTTAGGTGTGTTTGGAGACTCCTTGAGGTAGACCCAATAAAGAAGTTATTGGCAAGAAGGATTACATTGCCTCCTGGGAGTGAATAAATCTTAAGAGAAAGTATTATTGCTAGAATACTGAAAAAGTTCAAGATTTAGGGGAAAGTGTGAAAGTCAAGTGGCACCATATGTTCCAATTTAAACCAGGTACCATGAGCTTCCTTTCGTGGCCTGAGTCCTTGCCAGTGGAGCAGTGATTAAGAGCCAATAAAAAGGATGGTTTCTGAATAATCTCTTTAAGACTTCAGGGAGAGTAAGTCTGAAGTGCTTTGTAGTCCATGTAATAGAGTGAAGGATAAGAGGGCAAGGAAGTCCATTTATCTTCTTGGACTTAGCGCATTCAGTGAGTATTGTTTCTTTGCTAGGGAAGCAGTGACTTTGGACATTGGTGAGCACTGGTGTCTTTGGTGGCTATCTGAGCACTGCTGTGTTTTCACCATTGGTGTAGCCAAGAATTGACACCCCAGCAAGCCAGAGCCAGAGAAAAGCAAAATAATGGCTGAGTACTAAAACCAGTGTAAATACTTGTCACTATGTTACACAATGATGAGACTGGGGATAGTTTTCTGTTCCTGGGTTAAACAATTCTGAGAATATGCAAATTTAACTATTTGTTCCAGGAGAAAGTATCTCCTGGAGAGTTAAAGTTAAATTTAAGTTAAAATTATGAGCAAACTAAAAGTGTTTACTCAACAAGAATTACATAGTTCTTATAAGCAGTTGCTTCAATGTCCCCACCTCCCTGTGCTTACCGATCTATAGCTGTCATATTATAAAATCTGCCCAATCTACCTTGTAAGACCTATCCTAAAACTACCCGGCCCAGTTTCTAATAACTCACCCTGCTGTCCTCCTTTGGAGACACTATTTAGACTCTGTTCAGGTAGTGTTCTCCAGTACTGCAGTAAGTAAGTAGCTGATCACCATTGGGTTGTTTGTTTTTGTTTTTGTTTTTGTTTTTTAGGAGACTTGATAGTTGGCAAAGCCAAAAGGCTGAATGTCTGCACATTCAGGAGAGACCCTCTGAGCTGTAGAGCAGCCACATTTATGGGTGAAGGTGGAGCAAAGTAAATATGAATTGTTATTCTTTTTGTTGTCCATATTCTACCTGTAGGAAGGCAAGACCTGGGGATATCTGGCCTACATACTCAAAATAATTTAACTTTTTATTTATTTATTTCAGAGAGAGAGTGAGCAGGGGAGAGGTAAAGAGAGGGGGAGAGAGAGGATCCCAAGCAGGGTCTGCACTGTCAGCGCAGGGCACCACACAAGGCTCAAGCTCAGGAACCTTGAGATCATGACCTGAGCCGAAAGTTGGATGCTTAATCTACTGAACCACCCAAGCACCCCACTCATAATCATTTTTTTAAGCAATAACGTCAAGTGACTAGCCCTACGAAATTACCATGTTGACTATTTCTACGTGATGCCTCCTTGATAAGATAAATACAGTGCTCCCTTCCTTTAGACAAAGATGATTTTAAATTCACTGTGTTATGACAAAATCTTAAAAGGTGTGTATGTATATATGTATATACACACACATAGACACCATCAAGGGATTAAAGGCAGTTTACAGAAATGCATTAGGATAAAAATAAATAAGGCAGCCCAGAAGGCAACGGTCTATGGGGTCTTCTGGGAGCTTATTCATTTGGTTACTACTGCATCCCCTTTCCCCATTCCCATCAGTCTTTTTCCATAGTTAAAGGCCATTTTCTCTTGTGGCTCATGCAGAATAGGCTTAGCAACCTCAACAACTCAACTGAAGCTCTTTTTTCCCCTGCCCAAACTATGCCTGAATCCTCCACCAGACTGGTGACATAGGGCAGGGGAGAGAAGAAGGAAGGCCTTGGAGGTCGAAGCTGTGTGGTGTGGAGGAGGATGTGATTGCATTTCTGCCTCTTGGGCTTTTGACTTCCACTTCCAGGTGCAATTTAAGCTGAACATGGAGTCTGATGACACTGATAATGGGTTACCAGGCATTGAGAGTTCTGGATCAGCGGGTGGCCTTGATGTTCACAGACGAATTCCTTTAAAGCTCATTTCTAAGCATGTGAGCAAAGCCAAATTTGTGTCTCAAATTCCAAAGACTGAAAATGGGATGCCTCTTGGTGAAGAATTTGAATATAACAAGGAAGGGCACTGTGACTGTAAAGGAAGAGAACTGTTGGGAGTAAAGAAAAAAAAGTCCCAAATGCCTTTGAGTGGATTCTAAGATGAATATTGTAGGTGAAAAGGAGGATTCATCACTTCATTTCAGTAACAAATGTGATCTGCCTATTAAAATCTATAGGCGAGTGATTCCATGTAAATATGCTTTTTGCTACAACTATAAATTACTATGAAAAAATGAAGATAAGATGCATCCAGGCTGTAGTATTCCTGGCAGTTGGTTGGGGACCATATACGAGGTTCTGTCTTCATGGGTAGCACTGGCCAAGAATGCCAGGAAACATACTTGTCTGAAAAAGACTTACAGACTCATACCAGCCACCACCATGAGAAAGCTAAAAATCTTAACTGAGCTCCACTTGAAAAAGTTCATCGTTGTATTGCTTCGCCAACCACCAAAATCCATGAGATGCTGACAGACAAGGACCATATAGCCATATTCCATCAGAACAGCACACCATGATGTCACCACCTCCTGTGCCACCTAATCAGCCACAAGACAATCTTCGTGCTCCTTCTGCAGAGTTGACTCCACCCCCACCTCTTTCAGTCCATCAAGAAAACATTAGTAGTTCTGGGGTGCCTGGGTGGCTCAGTCGGTTAAGCATCTGACCTCGGCTCAGCTCATGATCTTACTGGTTCGTGAGTTCAAGCCCCACATCAGGCTCTGTGCTGACAGCTAGGAGCCTGTTTGCGATTCTCTCTCTCTTCCCGTCTGTCCTTCCCCTATGCGCTATGTCTCTTTCTCTCTCCAAATAAGCATTTTTAAAATTAGTATTTGAATAAGAGAACACAGCAATTTAATAATTGTCCCTATTCAGGATGACTCAAATTCTGGTGCTAAAGAACCATCACCGGGCTTCCAGCACCTACCTGTCATCATCCTGAATATCAAAGTCAACCAGTGGAATGGCACCCTTATCAAATGATGCCTCCAGAGCAGACTGCCCTGCCCCCATTCTTAGCACTATGCCAACCAGTGTCCTATTCTGTCCAGGATTTGGGTACTCCTCACTTGCTCTGTAGTCAAATGCCGCCATCACTCATGACTTCTGATCTATCACCATTAACATTTCCCCCTGGATATATTGTTGCTCGAGTGCTACCTTATATGAATTCTCTTCTTCCAGGATCTCTTCTTTCTCAAAACAGAGGCCCACCTATAAGTGAATTCCCTTTTAACCATAATAATTCTAACACTTTACCACAGTTCATTGAAGAATAAGACACTCTGAGCCCTCCATTTACACATCCAGATGGAACAAATCCTGGTGTATGTGCTACATCAGAGGGATTTTTACCTCCTTCACCAGTGCCATTTCCCAGATCACACCATTCAGATCAGACAAGACATAGACCGTATTAACAATGATAATAGTATTTTCAATTGAAGACATGATGGAAAAAAAAAAACCTTACAGTTAACCTTAAAATTAAATTTTGTTTTAGGAAGGAAAATTACCTCTTAAAAAAACACTTAGGGGGCACCTGGCTGGCTCATTGAGTAAAGCGTGTGACTCTTGATCTTGGAGTCCTAAGTTAAAGCCCCACCCTGGGCATAGAGCTGACTACAAAACAAAACAAAACAAAACAAGATACTTAGGATCTTGTCTCTTAAAATGGTTTTAAACCTTGACTTTAGGATTTATTTCAAGTCCTATGTTGTGGAATGGATGAAAGACTCAGTTGAGCATAGCTGTATTTTAACAAGTTTATTTCCTTAGTGTTGTAAATTGACCCAGAGGTGATCTTTTGTAATATGTTTCTGAAATAAATTTGCATTGTTCCCCTTCCAAAAGTATTGTTTTGTTTAGACTTTTTTGTGATATATTTTGATAACCTGTATAAAAGGATTGAATTTCAATATGGTTTTAAAAATCCTATATTTATGTGAATTTAAGCACAATTACATACTGTTTTTTTAAACCATGTTTTACCACTAATTTCCCAAAGAGAGTAAAAGCCCTGTAAGTACAAATCTTAGACTATATATAAGACAGACGGCTAAATGGTAGAGAATTATTTCACATTTTAGGCACTGAAATTTTGAGGTGTAATAACTATATAATGCATTTCACATGGATGCCTTTTCATTTTTAGGCAGCCCCAGAAGCACCAAAATCCACTGGAATTGCAGTACTATGATAGATTTATGTTTGCAATGTTAAAAGGCATTACTAAATCATTTGGAAAGATATGGCCAAAGTAATGGAGTCTGCAGGCTCCAAGCTGGTGAGGAGGCTGTTACTTGTTAATACCTTTTCTCACAGTGGTTAGAATCACACAATACATCATACTTATTAGTCTTAAGTAACATTATATTATAGCACTCTTTATTTGGTTTTTTTTTGAATATTTATTTTGAGAAAGAGAGAGATCTGGGGAGAGGTGGAGGGAGAGAGAGAGAGGGAAACAGACTATCCCAAGCAGGCTCTGCGCTGTCAGCACAGAGCCCAACACGGGCCTCGAACTCATAAACCATGAGATCATGGCCTGAGCCAAAATCAAGAGTCAGACGCTTAACTGACTGAGCCACCCAGGTGCCCTTATAGCACCATTTAAATGGTGTTATTGAGGTAAAGTGTGTGCTACTCTTCTCATGGTCTTAAACTAAATATTTAGGGATGAATAGATTTTACTATAATTCCCTATTCCATGAGAGACTTTAGGCCTGTTCCTATGTTTTTTTGTTTATTTATAAGAGCCATGGAGGAATTTGAATAATGTATTGATAATGTGTTCTTAGAGTCACAAATTAGCGTTTGCTTGGCTTTATTTACTATGTGATAAGTGTTTCCCTTTAATTTGAGATTTAAAAAAAAAAAACCCTAGTAATTCTTTCCTATTTCTTTTCTTGGTAAAGGATTCTAAACTTGGAACATTATAGCACGAAATAAACAGTGAAGATTACCAGCCAGCTTTGTACTGGAGAAGAGAAAAGGCATGACTAAGTTGCATGAATTTCACTTTCAAGTCATTTTTTTTGCATCACAGGGACATGTTGAGTTCCTACCAAGGTAAACACTTTCACATCATACAGAATTCATATGTATGCATTGACATTCTTAGGATATTAAATATATATCATTTGAATAAACATTTGTGGTTTTTCCTCCCCTAAATAGTATATATTAACATGAAATGTGCAGTATGTGGATATAATTTATTAGATAGTTTATAGTATATAGATTTAGAGCATATTTTTGGCAAAGGATAAACTGATTGCTAATTTATCATTTATTCCATTGGATATAGGCAAAGCAAATTCTTATTTGGTGGAACAGATGCAAGCACATCTCTGAGATTAGAGCCCAAGTAAGAAATCATATAAATGGCCATTTTAACCTTGACTAGCCTAAAATAACTAATAGACTTTTTTCTAAAGTAAGCGATGTTTCACACCTAGCAATTTGAGAGTCCAGCGTTAATACAGTATTATTTCTGGTGAGAAAGCCTTGTTATTAGAATCACAGAGTGCAATAGTGTGAAATGGTGGTGGTAAATGCCTCTATCATATTATTGTAGGTACTTAGACTGCTACAAACATGCTTCCCCTTTTTTTTTTTTTTTTGCCTGAGTTCAGAAACTGCTAAAACAGTACTGTTCAGATACAACTCCATTCTTTGTTTCTTGTAATCAGAAAATAGATTCACTTAAATCCTTCTATAACTACCAGTGAAGAGCGCTCCTGCTTTTATCAGAATTCACTAGGGTTGATTGTTTAATGAAACCACTTAGGTGATGTATTGGATAAAATAGCAGTATCATGATCAAATTTCACATACTAAAAGAGGTAGACTTTTAAAAAATGAATTATTTTCAGTTAGGTTTAGGAAATACATGTTATGCAGCAGAGTAGATCAGATGAATGTGTTATAGCAGACACAATTTTTTAATGACATTAGGTGTGAACTCATCCAGTTATTATTAGAATGACTGTGATAGGTAGAAAGATAAGAAAATTACTGTTAGTGTTTCCTTTTAATTTATTTGTTAATTTTCAAATTTAAAATTTTTTTTTAAAGTTTACTTATTTATTTTGATAGAACACAAGCAGGGGAGGGGCAGAGAACAAGGAGAGAGAGAGAGAATCCCAAGCAGGCCCTGTGCTGTCAGCACAGAACCTGGCATGGGGCTTGAACTCACAAACCATGAGATCATGACCTGGACTAAAATCAAGAGTCAGATGCACAACTGACTGAGCCACCCAGGCACACACACACCCTCCCCCAATTTTTTTTAAGTAGACACTATGCCCAACATTAGGCTTGAACTCATGACTCTGAGATCAAGAGTGTCATGCTCCACTGACAGAACCAGTCAGGTACCCCAATGTTTCTTTCTTTAAAGGAAAACAGTAATGTGAATTCTGCCTTACGTTAGAGAAGGCTTTGAAGCTATAATAGACTGAAGTCTAAAGGAAATGTTTGTACAGTGCAGTATGTTATTCTGAAAATTGCTTAGGTAGCAATTTAATTCTTAAAAACAACAAAATGGATGCATAAATACTGGAAAATTGTATATCTAAATATCAGGGGAAAAGAAATGAAGGTAAAATAAATAATAAAATTAATCGCAAGTTATATTTGGAACCAAAAATATTGGAACCAGAAAATCTTGCATGTCATTAATGATGGATGAAATGTGGTTAAAGCAAAGAACCAGGATAAAAAAAAAACATACACATTTCACAGAGAACATTAATCTGATGCTGAGCCAAAGTTCTTTTGTGAGTGCTCATAAAATAGCCACTGTGTAATATAGTGCGGTGATTCCTGATGCTGACGGCATGGGAGAGCGTCTTGGAGTTTCAGCTGAAAATAGTGACCTTTGCCTTATTTCCACAAGATTCTGACTCAGTAGGTTCCCGGGGTGGATGGCTTTAGTAATGTCCTTTTAGTGAGTACTTGAGGTGACTTGGGAGCAGCTGTCTAACAGATTCAGTCATTGGTCACCCGCTCTCCATCCTCGGCTGTCTACCATCCTTTCTGTACATAGTGACCAAGGCAATCATCTGAGAATGGAAATCAGCCCTCAGTAGCTTTGTATTGCACTTCGGGTCTGATTCCCTTTTCCTGACTATAGGATTAGACTCCTGGTGAATTTCCAAACTTATGACCTGCCCTTCTTTCCTTACTCCCTCTGTCCTGGTCGTACAGCCTTTCCTTTGAAACACAGACGACCAAGCACGTTCCTCCCTTTGCATTTTGCACTTGCTGTTCTTTCTTCCGGGACCATCTTCACGCAGATCTTGGGAAGGCTGGCTCTGTCACTTCAGATCCGTTCACATGCCTCCCTCGCTACTTTGTGTAAAAGAGCACCACCTTCCACCATCCCTCTGTATCTCCTAACCCTGCTTTATTGTTCTTCCTGGCACTATGACTGGTCCATCAAAGACTGATGAAGGTTGATAAGTAGTTAGAGAACAATTTTTGTTTCCTGCTAGTTTTTCTTCTTCTTCTTTTTTACATTTTATCCTGCCCCCAGTGGAATATGGGGCTATCTACGAGTGTCTCTACACTCTTAGATGATAGAAAGACTTCAGATTAGTAATTAAAATGTCCAGTCGAATGTGATGGTCAAAGTTTGGAATCGATTTAAGGGTGAGGTCTTTTCTACTTTTCCAGCTGAGGGTGATGGAAAACTAGCAGTTAGGGGTGAGTGTTGTGGTCAAATTCCTGCCTTACTCACATTTGTTTGTTTGTTTTTAATTTCTTCTCCTCTGCTTCCTTAAATGGATGTCTTTGCCCCCCAGAGCTGAAGTGCAAGAGATGGGAGGAGGATAGGTGAGAAACTAGGAAAGGTCTTACTTGACTGGTACTGTAGGAAATTGGGTTAGTGCTTTCTGGGCCTGACCACAGGTTTTAAGAATTGATTCTGTCTTTTCTGGGCATTTTTGTGGTTGATACGAATTGCTTTCAGTGCTCCAGACCTCTCCTGGTAGTTCCCTTGAGGAAGATGAATGTATCTCACTTACAGTTAGTTCTTTATTTTTTCTTCGGCCTCTGAAAATCTGGCAATATCTACAGCTTTCCCTTGTGTTTATCCTTCCAGGTGGCTCTCTGGTACCGGGGCCCAAGATCACCTCCACATTGGCTGCCTCTAGTGAGGGGCAATATTTGGCCTGCGAGAAACACACTTTCTTTTCCCCAGTAAACTCTGGCTGTGCCCACCAATCCCAGAATTGCCAGCTCCCTCTTACTCGGTTGTTAGAGAAATTAGTCAGCTTGTCTACTGAAACTTAGAGTTCTCAGAGAGCAGAGTGTTGCTAATGCTCCAAGAACACATATTTAGCCCTTTCAGTGGTCTCATCAAAGTGCCTGTTCCTCTGGGAGAAGAAGGGGGAGGGAACTTTCATCCCTTTTTCTAAGTGGGGAGATGGCATTTGGACTTCACAGTATAGCAAAATCCAGTGCTGGGCTGTGTTCTGATTGATCAGTGCCCATGCCATAGTGTTGGCTAAAAATATTCTTTATTATTACTCTGGATCTAATTACTCTTGATTCTCACATGGCTCAGAAATCCCACATGGGAAAATGCATCTGCTTGGATTGTGTCTACAAAAACTAAGGAAGAGGAAGAAGTAGATGATCAAATGGATAATTCAGAAAAAATCAGGCACTGGAATTTTCTTGGCAATATTTTGTTATCTGAAATCATTCTGAAAAGTGTCAGAATTCGGCACACCTCATTACAGTTTCAACAGCATGATGCTGAATAAAATAATACCTTTTTTTCTTTGACAAAATAGTCAATAGATACATTTCGTTTCCAATATGGAGAACTCGGTTATGTTTTAAGCATCTTTCAAGGTCAGACCTAGGTAAAAATGTGATACAGAAGGAATTCATATTTGCTTGGCATGAAGTGGGGATACAGAGCTCTTTTTCCTCTGCTGAATAAAACTAGTTTGTTTTTTTTCTTCACATGTCATCACAACCTAGGAGAGAGAGACAGACAGACTGCTTACTTCAATGGCCCTCACTCACTGTGTTATAACTTTTCCCCTAATAGTTGACTTAGATATTCTATTTGGTCTATGCATGTGATAGACTGATAGCCACATTGGTTTCAATTTTTCACTTTTTCCTAAATCTACACCCTTTTAGTATGCCTTCACCTTTCCTCTTAAGAAGTAGAGTCTATTTTCTTACCCCCTTGAATATGAGCTGGCCTTGTGATTTGCTTTGGCCAATAGAACATTGTAGAAATGTCAGTATTCGAGTTCTGAACCTGGTGGGCTTGTGACCTTCCACTAGCTCTCAGAGCCCTGACACCATTAGAACAAGCCTGGTCTACCTTGCTGGTAAATGAGAGAACGCATTGAGGAGAGCTCATTTTTTTCTCGTTCAAAGCCATCTTAGACAAGCCTAAAGTCAGCCAAACTCAAAACATGTGCATGCCCAGCCAATATTAGCAGAGCTACCAACCCAACCCACACCTGGCCACACACCTATGCAGAAGCTCATTTGAGACTAGAAGAACCACCCAGACTACCTGTAGTTTTATGAGTAATAATAGAAATGCTTAGTGTTTTAATTCACTGAGTTTGGGGATGGTGTGTTACACAGCAGTAGCTAACTGATATGAGCCATTTTTGCCCTCACTTTCCCTCGTTTGTCAGAGAATTACATACTTTCCACTTTTACAATTAAAATTTGCTCTTATGTGAGGTATTTATATATTTATTTTTTATAAATTAAAAAGATATTACATTTATTTATTTTGAAAGATAGCACAAGCATGATAGAGGGAGAGGGAGAGAGAGAGAGAGAGATCCAAGCAGACTCTACACTGTCAGCACAGAGCATGATCTGGGGCTTGAACTCACGAACCATGAGATCATGACCTGTGCCAAAGTGGGTAACTTAACCAACAGCACCCAGCCACCCCTAATGTAAGGTGTTTTTAAAACATGAATTACAGGGGCGCCTGGGTGGCTCAGTTGGTTGAGCGTCCGACTTTGGCTCAGGTCATGATCTCCCGGTTCATGGCTTCGGACCCCGCGTTGGGCTCTGAGCTGACAGCTAGCTCAGAGCCTGGAGCCTGTTTCAGATTCTGTGTTTCCCTCTCTCTCTGACCCCTCCCCTGCTCACGCTGTCTCTCTCTGTCTCTCTCAGAAATAAATAAACCATTAAAATTTTTTTTAAAGACATGAATTACAAACACTTGATGTTAGGACATGGAGAGGTTTTTTTGGAATGGTTTAATACGCTAAGTATTGTCTTCAGGTTTTGTCCTCTTCACGTATTCATTTTTCAGTTTTCTCATTAATATCCAAGTTATATGAGTGATTAACGTTCAATAAACTACACAGTAACCTTGAACAAACTGTGGAGGGTTTAGGTTAAGCAGACGTTACATATAGACCTGGTGTTTCCTAGGGTCTGAATGATCAAATTACTTAAGACTATATGTAAAGTCTTAAGTTTATCAGCATAAATCCTTATTCTAGATTTTCTCTTCTGAATTGATATCTTGGGATCTCCTAAGTTTCTGGGAACCATTCGTGTGATAACTGTTTTGTCTATGGTAGCCTGTTCTTAAAGATTTAGTTCTATGCTTTATGACTGACAGATCTACATTCAGGAGTATATTGAGCTATGGTCAGTATGGTACATATTCTTTATCTTTGCATCTAAGGAGCCTCCAGGTAGCCTGGGCTACCTTGAAGGACAGCCTTCCTTTTAATCTCCCTCATTTCATGGTTCCCAATAATCTGAAATAGATTTCTAAACTGATGTCTTCAAACTTTATTTTCTCTCTTTAGTCCAGCCTTCCCACTTCTTTCTGTTAATATTTCAATTGCATCTGAGCAAGCTATTAGCCCCCCAGCTCTGTGTAAGCCCAGATGTCTGTTGCCAAGAATGACATCACTTTGGATACCTCTTGGCTGCATTTTAACAGTGAGGAGCAGTTGGACAAACATCTGTTTTAGGGACAGGTGTCTGCATAATCTTAGGTTTTCAGTTTAGAATATACTTAAAAATAGAATTCAAAATACTTTTATTTTTTATTAGGGAAAATAGCTTTAAAATAATTGTGCTTTAGTTTAGAAAAACAGAACATGCTTATTATGAACTATGCAATATAGGAAAAGAGAAAATTAAAATTATCTGTAATTTCATAGGTGATTTTTTGTATATATTTCTATATGTATATATATGGTACTCAGTAAAAAAGTTTCCAAGTTTCCATACAGTATGGACCTTTTCTACAATCTCTGCCTTTTATTAATAATTGATTATTTAAACTTTTTTTTTTTTTGAGAGAGAGAAAGAGTGTGAGCAGGATGGGGCACAGAGGGAGAGTGAGAGAGAGAGTCCCAGGCAGGCTCCACACCTAGCGCCGAGCTCCATATTATGACCTTGAGCTCCATATCATGACCTTGAGATCATGACCTGAGCCAAAATCAAGAGTCAGACACTTAACCAACTGAGCCGCCCAACTGTTAATTCTTATCTTTAAAAACTACATGGCTTATTTGTCTTTTAACATAGAATAGCAGTTGCTATGTTTTGTTTAGGGCTCAATATACATAAATTATTTGGGTTCTTAATATTTATGTGATCACTTAAAATTGAAAACATTAACTCTAATTTACCTCACACTTTGCTTATGTTTCATTGCAATCAGTATACCTGGTTCCTTCTTTAGGGCAAAGATTGAACGTATCCACAGCCCATGTGTACTTATAGGGGATTAGTGCAAAGTAGTAGCCTCCAAAATAGGTGCTTCGAGAAAGAGCACCTACCTCAGTCATTATAATTACCATTAAGTGTATTTTATCACAAAAGAGTCATTACTACATTGTTTCCTATCTTCTGTCTTCTTTCCCAGTGCCATTGATTCTGAAAGGGGCCAGCCCCATATTACACCAGGGAGGAGTAGGAAAACATGGCACACTGTTCTAAGAAAAGTATCTGGTGAAAATAAAACTCCTTTTGTTATTTTTAAAGATATTTTTTTTTAATGTTTTATTTCATTTCTAGGAGAGAGAGAGAGAGAGACAGCGTGAGCAGGGGAGGGTCAGAGAGAGAGGGGGTCACAGACTGAAACAGGCTCCAGGCTCTGAGCTGGCAGTCAGCACAGAGCCCGACGCGGGGCTCGAACCCACGAACCGCGAGATCATGACCTAAGCGAAAGTCGGACGCTTAACCGACTAAGCCACCCAGGCGCCCCAATTTTTAAAAGTCTATAACTATTTTTATTTGATTTGAACATTAAATTTCATTTTGTGTGTTGGTGTACTAGCAGTTCATAGTTGTGCACGGTTGTCACGTGGCCCACTTCCCTTGGCTCTAACCCCCATGGATGCATTACTGCATCATCACCTCCCAGCCGGGGAATTGCTCCTCTAGCGTTTCCTCTCTTGGGGAAACCAAGAGCCAGCGCTATGTACCAGACCGATGCACCAGCCAGAACCCTGGAGGTAATTCTTTAGTCCTCCACACTCATCCCTCACTCCGCACATTTAATTGTTAACCAGGCTCTGTAGGCTCCACCCGCACCGCAGTGCAGGCGTCCATTGCTTCTCTGGGGACTGTTGGGAAAGACCCCTTATCTCTTCCCCTGCTTCTGCTCTTAACACCAGCCTCTCTCCTCCACCATGGCTGCCAAGTAAGCCCTGTAATGTGTAAGTGTGTTTGCAGACATCAGTGCACAGCTTTAGCATTGGAGATAATGTCAAATTCCTTTGCTTAGCACAGAAAGGCCCCTATATGAGGCCTGTCTCTCCCTCTCCCTCTCTGGCCTTGTTTCTGACCACTTGACCATGAGTACCAGTGTCCTCCTTAAAAAAAAAAAAAAAAAAAAAAGTTTCCTTCTTTGTGTCTCTTTCTATACAGGTTTCCCTCTACCAGATACTCCTTTCTTTGTGTTTTTCACCATTTCTCTTTTTCTTTTGTTTTTAGTATATTTTTTTAAGTGTCAGTAGAAACAGCACTTCTTTCCAAAATTTTCTTGAACCAAGTGCATGATTTTGATGCCTCTGCACTGTGATTACTGTACCATTTGTATGTTTACATCATGCCAGTTACCACACTATGTTTTCATTGTTTGCTTACATGCCTTTCTATTCCACTAGACTAGTGACTCTCAAAGTGTGGTTCTCTTGACCAGCAGGATCAGTTTCACCTGGAAGTTTGTTAGAAATGCATTTTGGGTCTCCCCCTACCCCACCACCAGTCAAGAACTCTGGTGGTGGAGTGCAGCAATTTGTGTTGGGGGAAGATTGGTCGGCCATATTGGCATGCTAAGAAACATGAGAATTATTTGGAAGAAGAGGCATGAATATTGCAGAAATACTGTCTTCCATGCCCACGTTTTTTAGAGACTGGCAACAGCAAGGAAGTCCAAAATGCCCCCAAAGCATTTCAACACTTGTATTTACTTGTATTAACAGATCTAGTGGCTTAAAACAACAAAATTTATTCTCATACAGCTTTGGAGGTCACAAGTCTGAAATGGGTCTCACTTGGCTAACATCAGTGCTGGCAGGTCTCAGTACTTTCTGGAAGTCCTAAGAGAGAATCCATTTCCTCATTTTTTCTAGATTCTAGAGGCTTCTTGTATTCCTTGACTTGTGATATCTTCATCCATCTTCAAAGCTAGCAATGGCTGGCTGAATCTTTCTCATGATGCCATCTTTCTGGTTCTGATCTTCTGCCTCCTTATTTCCTATTTAAGGACCTGTGTCCTTTTGGGTGTAGAGGCATTATTCTGCTTACCATGATATTATTTTTGACTTTTAGAGACATAAATAAAATTGATAGTGCCTTTTGCTTTAATGGGTGGGTTCTTTGGAAAGATCTAGGATTCCCTTTTCACATTATAAATTCTTGTGAAGAAAGTGCTTTGAAATTTTTGTGTTGATTTAGAACATTTTATTGAAAAGAGGATCCCCACCCCCAGGATTTATAGTTGTGAATGTAAAATATGAGCTTCACTCAAAGTTTCCCAAGAAAATGTCCCAGGTGGCAACTAGAGACCATGAGATCTATACAAATAAGTATGCTTGTATGTTAAAAATAAATCAAAACAAATCTGCTTTAAATATTTAAAAAAGAGAAATAACATGTTATTAAATGATGTATCTTTGGAGAAGGAGCAGTTGAGTTCTTTTTAAAATTTATCTCAAGAGCCTAGTTTTACATCAGACTTACCAAGTCTTTTATTCTTGGTATCCCTTTTTATTCACAGTAAAGACCAGAAGTGTTTTTAAAAGAGTTCCTTGTATTTAAGAGCCCCAGGTGATTGTTCACATCTGCCTCTCATCTGTCTTCTGAACCAAACATCCGAAGCACTGTGGTCAGTGGCTACCTTGTCATTGCGTTAGTTTTCCCTTCTCTGTCTGGCATGGGTCTGGTGGCTCTCTTGAATTGTCTGTGTGTTCCTTGATCCACCTCACCCGTGAATATGTTCTGTCAGACAGCTCCACTTCCTTGATTCCAGTTGAAAGTGATCCCTATCCCACTTTTGTGCCAAGCCCTGGCTTCCAGAGTCTCATCCATATGAGAAGCTTGGGTCGGCCATAGTTGCTATGAGAGATATTATCATGGAAGTTGAGTAACTTCTGCTTTAATTCAAGTGTCCTCTCAGCAAGGAGAATAGGTTATTTTCTCCAGGAGGCCCCGGCAGATTTCTGTTTTAAAGAAATTGAAAAGAAATATATTGCTTTCAACAGTCCCCAAATCAATACCGTTTCAAATATAGGTGGGACCAAGTTTCTTGTGCTTCTTATGTGGGCTGAAGAATGGTGCTGACTTGAAGTCCTGTGTGATCGTAATACTTAGACTGAAGCCATTGTGCTCCAGGGTGTGAATGATTGTGGCTCCTCTCTCAACATTTTAGGTTAAGGTGACCAACCCTTGTACACATCACACAGTAATAATTGCTTCCCATCCATTCATCTTTAGCAACTTCCCTACAGAAAAGATTTAGGATTGGGCCATTTGAACATCAAAATATACTCCTTTTTCTTCACCTTTAAAAAACAACCTAGAGAGAACCTCAGGGCATCACCAATCAGTGCTTTTTTTTAAAAAAAAAAAAAAAAGAATAATAAGTGAGATAAATATGGCCATAAGCTTTAAGGTCCTTGATAGCAGAGTATTAGTGTTTTGTTTATCTGCCTATCTCTCTCACTATCTAATTGTGGCATATACAGAAAACTAGCTCAGCATATGCCTGTTATATAAATGAATCTGTAATTTCACATACTGATGCTACAAAAAAAAGTCACTACTTGTGTTGTAGATTTAAGATTTTTACTTGACATATAGATTTTTGGTGCCAGGGGAAGGACTTTGATTGTTTTTATAGTTTCCATTTCCCTGCTGCACTTCTCAAAATTGCTTTTTATCTCTGAATTCGGCGAGCACCTTTATTTTAAATTGTCTGGTAACTCCAGTATCCTCCCTTGTTATTCTATTTCTGGTTCCCCCCCCCCCCCGCCCCCTGCTGGTCTTAATTCAGGTTGTCATGTCTCTAGCCTGTCTGCTTATGTTTGCACATTGGACATTGTATTTTAAAAATTGTTTGTAGAAATAATTTGCAGCCGCAGATGATGCTCTTTTCTTCCAGAGAGGATTCCGATTTGTTTCTGCCAGATGCCCAGAGGCACTAGCGTTCTTGATCACCTATGTCCAATTGCAGGGACTGGGAGGATTAGCAGATGGCCCGTAGCGCCTGTGCTCCTCTGTGTACTTGCAGTTCACGCTAATGTCAAGGTGCAGACCTTTGGAGATTGGATCCAAGGTGAGAAAGCTTGACTAGGATTCCCCACCCCTGGTTTTCTTGGTGGCTCCCAGACTCCAGTGTCTTGTTCCTTTAGCTCCACCATATTGAATGAATTATCACTCAGCCTCTCAGCTGTCCCTTCCAGGACTATCCAATACTTTGAGGAGTAGAGGCTCTAAAGATAGGATTCATTTCTCAGGGTATCCATTCTCCCTTGGATCTCATCCAGGTCATGCTTCTCTATTCTGTTAACATTGGGAAGCCTTCAGGAGATTAAAAAAATGTATTTTGTCATACTGTTCTAGTGGTTCTTAGTAGGAGAGTAAATCACAATTACCTAATCTGCCATTAGCAGAAGCAGAAGTCCACTCGTCTTTTTGGTTTGTTTATTTGTTACAATTGCTTGGTTTTATATCTTTAAAATGTCCATTTTTGTTTGGCTAGTCTTGTTTGTTGTTTTTTTGTGAGTCTATTCTGATAATTAAAAGTATTCATATATTTGATATAGTGATGAGTTTTATAATTATAACTCCGTATAATAATTTCTGTATTTTTTAGGAAGTACTAGTCTTTTATTTTGAGAAATGATAAAATTAGTACCCTTCTTTCTTATCCCATTCTACCATTTGATTTGATTGTATCATAGTATTTTTATGTTTACCCTGACACTTAAATATATTTATATTATTTAATTTTTCAGGTTAAAATATTAACATTTGACATACAGCTATTAAAAAGGATAGAGTATGAGTGATACATGGGTGGAGTAAAAGAAAAAGAGTAGACTGGGAAAATGCTTTAAAGTAAAATATTACTGGGGCAGCTGAATGGCTCACTCAGTTAAGTGTCCAACTTGGGCTCAAGTCATGACCTCACGGTTCATGAGTTTGAGCTCCATGTGGGACTTTCGGCTGTCGATGCAGAGCCTGCTTTGGATCCCCTGTCCCCCACTTTCTCTGCCTCTCCCTCACTTGTGCGCGCGCGCACACACACACGCACACTCTCTCTCTCTCTCTCTCTCTCTCTCAAAAATAAACCCTAAAAAATAAAATAAATAAAAAATAAAGCAAAATATTAATTTTGAAGGCCTAAGTTTTATACTACATAAATGGGTGATTGAATTTAAACCTCTTAATTTGAATGTGAATCTATCTACTTCATCTTTTGTTCTCTCAATTCTTACTTTACAAATTTTGAAGGTATTTCATTGAGTTTTTATAGCTGTTGACTTGGGACACCTAGGTAACTCAGTCAGTTAAGCATCTGACTTGGCTCAGGTCATCATCTTATGGTTCTTACGGTTAGTGAGTTCAAGCCCTGCGTTGAAATCTGTGCTCACAGCTCAGAGCCTGGAGCCTGCTTCAGATTGCTTTTTTTTTTTTTCTTAAATAGTTTATTGTCAACTTGGTTTCCATATAACACCCAGTGCTCATCCCCACAAGTGCCCTTCTCCATGCCCATCACCCCCTTCCCCTCTCCCCCACCCCCATAAGCCCTCAGTTTGTTATCAGCATTTAAGAGTCTCTCATGGTTTGCCCCTTCCCACTCCCCAACTTTTTTCTCCCCTTCTCCTCCCCCATGGTCCTCCATTAAGTTCCTCCTAATCCTCCTATATGTGCAAACATATGGTAGTTGTCCTTCTCTTCATGACTTATTTCGCTCAGCATAATGCCCTCAAGGTCCGTCCATGTTGCTACACATGGCCAGATTTCATTCTTTCTCACTGCCATGTAGTATTCCATTGTATAGATAAACCACATCTTCTTGACCAATTCGTCAAGGGATGGACACTTAGGCTCTTCCCATGTTTTGGCTATTGTTGACAGTGCTGCTATGAACATTGGGGTACATGTGCCCCTATGCATCAGCACTCCTTTATCCCTTGGGTAAATTCCTAGCAGCACTATTGCCAGGTCATAGGGGAGTTCTGTTGTTAATTTTTTGAGGAACCTCCACGCAGGTTTCCAGAGGGGCTGCACCAGTTTACATTCCCACCAACAGTGTAGGAAGGTGCCCATTTCCCACATCCTCGCCAGCATCTAGAGTCTCCTGATTTGTTCATTTTAGCCACTCTGACCGGCATGAGGTGGTATCTCAGTGTGGTTTTGATTTCTATTTCCCTGATGAAGAGCGATGCTGAGCATCGTTTCATGTTGGCCATCTGGATGTCCTCTTTGCAGAAGTGTCTCTTCATGTCTTCTGCCCATTTCTTCACTGGATTGTTTGTTTTTCAGGTGTGGAGTTTGGTGAGTTCCTTATAGATTTTGGATACTAACCCTTTATCTGATATGTCATTTGCAACTATCTTTTCCCATTCTGTTGTTTGCCTATTAGTTTTATGGATTGTTTCCTTTGCCGTGAAGAAGCTTTTTATCTTGATGAGGCTCCAGTAGTTCTTTTTTGCTCTTGATTCCCTTGTCTCAGGGGATGTGTCAAGTAAGAAACGGCTGCAGTTGAGGTCAAGGAGGTTGTTTCCTGCTTTCTCCTCCTGGGTTTTGATGGTTTCCTGTCTCAAGTTCAGGTCCTTTATCCATTTTGAGTTTATTTTTGTGTATGGTGTGAGACAATGATCTAGTTTCATTCTTCTGCATGTTGCTGTCCCGTTCTTCCAGCACCATCTGTTAAAGAGGCTGTCTTTTTTCCATTGGATACGCTTTTCTGCTTTGTCAAAGATTAGTTGGCCATACGTTTGTAGGTCCAATTCTGAGTTCTGTATTCTATCCCATTGGTCTATGTGTTTGTTTTTGTGCCAATTCCATACTGTCTTTATGATTACATCTTTGTAGTAGAGGCTAACGTCTGGGATGGTGATGCCTCCCGTTTTGGTTTTCTTCTTCAATATTACTTTGGCTATTCGGGGTCTTTTGTGGTTCCATACAAATTTTAAGATACTTTCTTCTAGCTTTGAGAAGAATGCCAGTATAATTTTGATTGGGATTGCATTGAATGTGTGGGTTGCTTTGGGTAGTAATGACATTTTAATAATATTTATTCTTCTGATCCATGAGCATGGAATGTTTTTTCCATTTCTTTGTGTCTTCAATTTCCTTCATAAGTTTTCTATAGTTTTCATCATTCAGATCTCTTTTATCTTTGGTTAGGTTTATTCCTAGGTATTTTATGTTTTTTTGTGCAATTGTGAATGGGATCAGTTTCTTGATTTCTCTTTCTTTTGCTTCATTGTTGGTGTATAAATATGCAACCGATTTCTGTATGTTGATTTTGTACCCTGTGACTTTGCTGAATTCATGGATCATTTCCTCATACATATACCCCAAAAGTGAGATTGCTGGATCATATGTTATTTCTCTTTTTAATTTTTTGAGGAACCTCCCCAATGTTTTCCACAGTGCTTGCACCGGTTTACATCCCCACCAACAGTGAACAAGCATTCTCTTTTCTCCATATCCTCACCAACACTTCTCATTCAAAGAACTAGGTCTTGAATTGATCAGTTCAGTTATGATGTTTTCAAATTTGTTGTCCATATGTCTGTTTGATTTCTACTTTTTCTTTCCTTTAGTTTTTCTTGGAGTTATTTTTGCAGTTTTTAAAATATGAAACCAATTTGGCACATTGGATCTATTCGTCTCACTGTGAACCTCCTGTCTTACAATCACTTTCATCGCTGTCAAAATGGTAAAAACCCACCTTCATAGTTATCATAGAAAACACTTACTAACTACCTACTATGGACTATTCTAAGTACTTTATAGGTATTAATTCAATTACCATGACATAAGTTATGAGGTATGTATGACTGTTAGCCCCATTTTATAGATAAGGGAACTGAGACACAAACATGTTAAATAACGTGTTCAAAGTTACTCAGTTCATAAGTGACACAGTTGAGATTCAAACTCCAGTAGTCCAGCTTCAGGGGCTGAGCAAGTAATCTTTTTGGTACCACTTTACCTCGTCCAGTGATTCACACTCTCAAATTATTTCTGACTCTAATATCCTAACTTTACACATCCCTGCAGCAAGATTTTGTTTTCAGTCCCTTCCTCACTTACAAGTCTAGTAACTTTTCCTAAGATCCTTTCTCTCATTTCCTAACCCAGCCTGAATCTTAGGTTATTTCATGTCATGAATGAATTTTCTGGATTCCTGAATCATTTGGCTGTCTCAAAAGCCAGCGCTTTTCTCAAACTGCTTTATGGGTTTTTTCTCCTGATCCCAGGCCTCTGAGCCCCATTGGAGATAATTGCAAGCCTACCTAGATGAGCTTCATTAAAATTATGCTTGTCAATCTCAGGTAGGGCTTCCTAACTCTAATAATATGTGTGTTTTCTGGTGTATACTTGCTTCCTCATTTCCCCACTTTAACTTTATTTTTTAAAAGTTTTTACTTAAACATTTTTAATGTTTATTTTATTTTTAAAAGGAGGAGAGGGACAGAGAGAGCCTGATATGGGGCCTGAACTCACGAACTGTGAGATCATGACCTGAGCCAAACTTGGACACCCAACTGACTGGGCCACCCAGGTGCCCCTAAAGTTTTTATTTAAATTCCAGTTACTTAACATACAGTATTATATTAGTTTCAGGTGCCCCTAAAGTTTTTATTTAAATTCCAGTTACTTAACATACAGTATTATATTAGTTTCAGCTGTGCAGTTTAGTGATTTATCACTTCCATACATCACCTGGTGTCCATCATGAGAAGTACACTCCTGAATCTCCATCACCTATTTCATCCATCCTTGGCACCCCCTCCCCATGTCCCCTCTCATAACCAATAGTTTGTTCTCTAGAGTTAATAGAGTCTGTTTCTTGATTTGTCTCTCACTCTCTGTTTTTCTCCTTTGCCCATCTGTTTTATTTCTTAAATTCCACATATGAGTGAAATCATAGGGTATTTTGTCTTCCTCTCACTGGCTTATTTAACTTACCATTATACTCTCTGGCTGCATCTATGGAGCTAGATTTCATTCTTTTTATGGTTCAATAATATTCCATTGTATATGTATACTACATCTTCTTTATCCATTCAACAATCAGTCAATACTTGGGCTGCCTCCATATCTTGGCTTTTATAAATAATGCTACTGTAAACATTGGGGTGCATGTATGCATTTGAGTTAGTGTTCTTGTATTCTTTGGGTAAATAACCAGTAGTGCAATTGCTGGGTCATAAGATAGTTCTATTTTTAACTTTTTTTGAGGAACCCCCACATTGTTTTCCATAGTGGCTACACCACTTTGCATTCCCACCAACAGTGCATGAGGGTTCATTTTTCTCCACATCCTCACCAACAACTATTGTTGCTTGTGTTGTTGATTTTAGCCATTGCTACAGGTGTGAAATAATGTCTCATTATAGTTTTGATTTGCGTTTCCCTGATGGTAAGTGATGATGAATATTTTTTCATGTCTCTTTTCGCCATCTGTTACGTCTTCTTTGGTGAAATGTCTGTTCCTGTCTTTTGCCCATTTTTTCATTGGATTATTTGTTTTTTGGGTGTTGAGTTGTGTAAATTCTTTATGTATTTTGGATACTAACCCTTTATCTGATATGTCATTTGCAAATACCTATCCTAGTCCATAGAAATTGACTTTTAGTTTTGTTTCCTTCGCTGTGCAGCTTTTTATCTTGATGTAGTCCCAGTAGTTTATTTTAGCTTTTGTTTCCCTTACTCCTGGGGACACATCTAGAAAGAACTTGCTGTGTCCGATGTCAAAGAGATTATTGCTTGTGTTCTTTAGGATTTTATGGTTTCAGATCTCACATTTAGGTCTGTCATCCATTTTGAGTTTATTTTTGCCTATGTTGTAAGAAAGTAGTCCAGGTTCATTGTTTTGCATGTTGCTGTCCAGTTTTCCCAACACCATTGGTTGAAGAGCCTGTCCTTTTTCCACTGGGTATTCTTTCCTGCTTTGTCAAAGATTAACTGGGCCTATAATTGTGGATTTATTTCTGGGTGTTTTATTTGGTTTCATTGATCTTTATGTCTGTTTTTGTGCCACTACCATACTGTTTTGGTTACTATAGCTCTGTAATATAGCTTGAAGTCTGGAATGGTGATGCTTCCAGCTTTGCTTTTTATTTTGCAAGATTTCTTTGGTTATGTGGGGTCTTTTGTGGTTCCATACCAGTTTTAGGATTGCTTTTAATAGCTCTTTGAAAAATGCTGGTTATATTTTGATGGGGATTACATTAAATGTGTAGATTGCTTTGGGTAGTATAGACATGTTAACAATGTTTGTTCTTTTAATCCACAAGCATGGAATATCTTTCCATTTATTTCTGTCACCTTCAATTTCTTTCATCAGTGTTTTATAGCTTTTAGAGTACACATCTTTCACCTCTTTGGTTAAGTTTATCCCTAGGTATCCTATTATTTTTGGTGTAGTTGCAAATGGGATTGTTTTCTTAATTTCTCTTTCTGCTGCCTTGTTATTGGTGTATAGAAATGCAACAGATTTTTATATGTTGATTTTATATACTGCAACCTTTATTTGTTCATCAGCTCTTGCAGTTGTTTTACATTTATCTATTTTTAGAGAGAGAGAGCATGTAAGTGAGTGGGGGAGGGGCAGAGAGAGAGAGAAGGAGAGAGAGAATTTGAAGCAGGCTTACAGATGTCAGCACAGAGCCGCATGCAGGGCTTGATCTCATGAACTGTGAGATCATGACCTAAGCTGAAACCGACTTAAGAGTCAGATGCTTAACCGAGTAAGTCACTCAGGTTCAGTAGTTTTAGCAGTTTTTCAGTGGAATCTTTCAGGTTTTCTATACAGAGTATCATGTCATCTGCAAATAGTGAAATTTTACTTCTTCTTTACTTATTTGGATGCTTTTTAAAAACCATTTTTTATGGTTTTATTTCTTTCCAAGAGAGTGAGACAGCGTGAGCAGGGGAGGGTCAGAGAGAGAGGGGACACAGAATCTGAAGCAGCCTCCAGGCTCTGAACTAGCTATCAGCACAGAGCCTGACCCAGGGCTTGAACCCATGAACCGTGAGATCATGACCTGAGCCGAAGTTGGACACTTAACCAACTGAGCCACACAGGTACCTCTGGATGATTTTTATTTCTTTTTGCTGTCTTAGCTGTGGCTAAAACTTCCAGGACTGTGTTGAATAAAAATGGTGAGTGGACCTCCTTTTCTACTTCCTGACCTTACAGGAAAGGCTGTCAGTTTCCCCCCAATGAGGATGATGTTAGCTGTGGGTTTTTCATATATGGCCTTTATTTATGTTGAGGTATGTTCACTCTAAACTCACTTTGTTGAGGGTTGTTTTTTTTTTTTTTTTTTTTTTTTTTTCAAATGGAAGTTGTACTTTGTCAAATGCTTTTTCTGCATCTATTGAAATGATCCTCTGGTTCTTATCTTTTCTCTTATTGAGGATGATATTAGCTATGGATTGTTCATATATTGCCTTTTTTATATTGACTTTGTTGGTTTTTTTTTTTTTTTTTTTTTTGTCACAAATGGAAGTTGTACTTTGTCAAATGCTTTTTCTGCATCTATTGAAATGATCCTCTGGTTCTTATCTTTTCTCTTATTGATGTGATTCCCCACTGTGACTTTCCAAACATTTGTTTCTCTTAACCGACTGAGCCACCCAGGTGCCCAAATATTTGTTCCTCTTACTGAATTTTCTGCCCAACTCTGCCTTCCCTATTTTTAGCGGATAACCTCAACTCCTATACCCTGAGGGAGAAAAAAAAAAGCCAGAATGGAGCTTTATAAACTCCCTTTTCTCCTCCAGAAAGCTTACCCAGAGTACCACCCACTCTTTTCTTCCTTTCTTCCACATGTAGTCATCTACCCCTCCGTCCCATGCTTGCTCCCTCTCTTCCTTTCTCCCACTTTTTGTCTTTCCTTCCATGAATATCTGTTGAGTATCTAGTATATGGCAGACACGGTTCCAGGTTCTGTGGATATCACAGGAGAGATAACAGAATTCCTGCTCTGTTGTAGCTCACACTCTAATGGGCAAGACAAGCGAGAAAGAAATCAATGTGTATGATGGCAGATAATGATCAGAACCTTGAAAATAAATAAAGTGGGACAAAAGAGCTAGAGAATCCTGGAAGGAAAGTGCTTCGTTTTTATGTTTGCTAGTCAGGGAAAGCCTCCTCTGTGTAAGTCATGAAGGTAGGGTCACCAGATTTAGCAAGTAAAAATACAGGGTGTCTTGTTAAATTTGAATATCTGATAAGCAGCTGATACTTTTTTAGTATAACTGTGTCTCACAATATACTGTGAATTATTGTTTATTCACAATTAAATTAAAAAAAAATTTTTTTTGTTACATTTATTTATTTTGGATAGACCGAGTGAGATAGAGCATGAGTGGGGGAGGGGCAGAGAGAGAAGGAGACACAGAGTCTGAAGCAGGCTCCAGGCTCTGAGCAAGCTCTGAGCACAGAGCCCGATGTGGGGCTCGAGCCCACGAACTGTGAGATCATGACCTGAGCCGAAGCCGGACGCTTAACCAGCTGAGCCACCCAGGCGCCCCCACAATTAAAATTTAACTAGGCATCTTGAATTTTATCTGGCAGCTCTATGAAGGAACTATGTGATAAAGCATGGACGTTTTGGGAGAAAGAAGTTTCAGGTAGAGGAAATGTCTTTGGGATATTAATTTTATGTCTACAGTTGTTCTAGGCACTGGGGATACAGAAAGTCAGTATAACAGTATTTTGTCTCCTAACTCATCTAGTTTTGTCACTCCTGTCTCTATTCTAGTCTGTTCTACATGCCGCAGCCAAGGTGAGCCTTTTAAAATATACAAATCAAGTCCCTTCTCTGCTGAAAACCCTCAACAGCTTCCTTTCTCAGAGTAAAGGCCAGAATTCTTAAAACTGCCTTCAGCAGTGTAGATCAGTGATTCTTCTATTTTGCTATACATCCATCTCCTGGGGGTCTGATGCCTGGGTCCCACCTCTAATTCTGATTACACTTGTTTATGCTGGCAGCCTGGAATTTGGAATTTTTAAAGCATCCCTTGTGATTGTGTTGTGCATTAGAGTTTGAGACCCTCTGCCTTACCTGACCTCATGCTCCTGCTACATCTTTGACCTTATAAGCTCAGACAACTCCCGCCTTGCTTTCTCCACTCCAGCCCCACTGGTCACCCCACTGGTTGCCACAATCTTCCTCATACCCTTCAGCGATGCTCCATTGCCTTGAGGCTTTTATTTTCACTATCCCATTGGCCTGGAATATTCCTTTCAGGATAGCCACGTGACCCCCTTCCCCACGTTCATTAGGGCTTTGCTCAGGAGACAGGGAAACTGAAGGGACCCCCTGAAATAAAACAGGCTTTTTCTCTCTTTTATTCCTTTTCTGGCTTCTATTCTTACTAGGACCTGTACCCACACCCTACTCTACACACACCTTATAATGCAAACAACATACATCCTCCTTGTAAGGGACAAAGTGATAATGATATCTTTGGAGTCTTCCAGCATAATAGGTAACATCTAAGGAGTGACCAGAGGTCTCCAAGATCACAGACTCCAAACACCTTGACCCCAAGACCCCTGACTTCAGGGAATGAGTGACTTATGGACCTTGAGAGCTTGTTTGGATGTTCTAGCATGGGAGCACAGCTGCCCGTCTGCCTTTGAACAAAGAACGGTCTTCCTCTATCTGGGAAGATCATCTTCTCTGACCAAGCTTGCAGCTTCAGGAAGGACACATATGGAGTGGTGAGGGAGGAAGGGGATACCCGCCTAGTCAGCCAGATCAGCCGAATCAACCCTGCAGTCAGTGTGGCAATAGATACCACAGCCAGATCGCTCTCACATCAAATTGAGTGACTATGAAGGACCCTTGGACCCTGTTCTTGTTCTGACCAGTTCCTGGATGCCTAAGAGGACAACTATACCAGACCACAATCGCCACTAAAACCCCTGACCCCAGGCAAAGACGAGACTCCTGCTCTTTCTCTTTTTGAGTCTCCTGGATGCTCTGTCTGTACCTCTCCATATATCTTCAATAAATTCTGCTTTCACTTCCTGTTGGCTCGTGTTTGGTTTCCATCCTGCGTTAAGCCAAGGACACTCTTAGCTAGTCCTGTGGGACCCCTTCTCCTGGTTCTTGGACCTGGTCTGTCTACATCACTCAAATGTCAACTTATCATTGAAGCTTTCACTGATCATCCTCACCCTCTACCCTGGTGTCCTTGATGTGGTTTGGAGTTTTGGGGTTCGGAGCTGTCAGCCAAGAATGCCTGAGATATCTTTGAAGCAAAAAGATGGTTTTTTATTAAAGCACGGGAACAGGACCTGTAGGCAAAAAGAGCTGCACTGGAGTTGTGAGGAGTGACTGATTATATACCTTCAGGTTGGGAGGGGCTAGGGGGAGTGTAAATCTCTAAGGTACTTTGGAAACACGGTTTCCAGAACCTTGAGGGGCTAGCTGCTGTTAGGAAAAAGTTATTTACTACTGTTCAGTAAAAACTCAATCATGAGACCCTTAAGATGTTTATCAGAGGGCCATATGCTTGGAGGATGATTGCCAACCTGTATCTTGGGGGGTGGAGATAAAAGAAATTTCCAAACTTATTTTTATAAGTTAAAGTAGACTTACAGGATCCTGGATGTTGGGATAATGTTAAGCTAGGACTGCCTTGTGCCCTTAGGAAAGTATCAACATCAAGGCAGTTGAGTTTCTAGAGGAAGGTCACTCTGCCTGTCACAAGGACTTGTCAATAGGCTGGAATTTGTAAGGAAATTTAATTTTTCTTTTGCTTTATTTCCCCCATCATCCTCATTTTCTTTTTTTCTGCTTTCCTGAGCACTTTCTTGTTATATATTTGTTTACGTCTTTATTTATGCCCGTCTCCTCCCACCCCACCATAAGCCCTGTGACGGCAGCGCTTTGTTTAATTCACTACTTTAGTGCCTATAGCAGGGCCTGACACATAGGTTGAGCTCAACAAGTGTGGGTTCACGGAGGAGTTGAATTAATGGGAAACTTAGACCCGTAAACAACTAATTATAATACAACAAGATAAATCGTTATAAGAGAATTTCCAACAGAACTCCCAATTCCATTCTCTTTCTCTCTCTCTAGGATGTTGTTTTCCAACTTTATCATTAAATATTTCACTTTCTACCACTTCCATACCCTCAGTCTACAAACCCACTCAAGCCTCTCTCTCCCCGCAAGCTCCCATTCAGTGAGTGTTAAGGGTGTGCTAGGCATTATATAAGCATATAATACAGATCATCTCCTTTAGCTCTTACAGCAATCCCAGGGTAGGTGTCAGTATTATCCACATTTTACAAAGGAGGAAAGTGAAGCACGGGGAAGTTAGGAAAATGACTGAAAGAGTTTGTGAATGGAAGCAACTTCAAGCAGGCCCAGGAAGAGGTGGATAAATACCTCATTTTCCTTGCCATCTGTTGGACAATTCTGAGTTGTGTTCCAGACTCTTTCTAGAGGGTCTCCAATGGGACTGTGCCTTGTACAAAAAGAAACGGTAAGCCCAGAGTGGAGTCATTTATCCCCACAGTAGCAAACCAAGGTGTAATTAGTTTCCACCTCTCCCAGGAATGTGACCTTTTCACAGTCAACCTCAAATTTCCTGATCAGCGAAGTCTTCTGCTCTGAAAAACCCCCTACTGGTTCCTTTCCCTCGCAAAAAAAGAAGATGGCATGGCCTGAGACAGCCCTTTTCTTTTCTTTTTTCTCTTTGCTTTTCTTTTCTTCTTCTGATGACTTCCTTGTCCCACCCTCCTGCTTAGAAAAACTTCCCAGTTTGTACCACTCCTTCAGTCATCTCTCTTCTTGCTAAATGGAATGCTTCCTGATTCATGAATCCCTTAATAAAGCCAATTAGATCTTGAAATTTACTTGGGAGAATTTTCTTGTTCTTTGACAGCCCCAACTGTCTATAGTAATAACCAGATCATTAATGCATTGTTGACTTCTTTCCCTTTTCTGCCTACCTGGGATCCCCTCCCAATTAAAAAAAAAAGACTCCAACCCAAAACTTTGACTCAGGATCTGCTTCTGGGAGATCACAAATTGATACAATATGATACATTTTCCTCTATGGAACAGAGAAGAAATCCCCCCAAAGCCCTGGCATCTTCTCAGTTGTTACTATAATTGGAGAGATTAAGCTGTTCTGTAGAAACCTTCTCCTTATGCCTCGACAACTACCTAACACCTCGCTATACACATCAACCTTCCTTTTGACCCCTGAGAGTCTAGCCATTTCTATGATTTTCGTTTTGTAACTGCTTGGAAGTTAAATTTGATTCACAAAGATGGATGGAAACTTTGGCTTGACCAACCTGTGATCTGAGAATGTTGTTGCATCCGTAACAGCCTGTGTGGGCGTGGAATTAAGGATAATAGGCCTAATGCTACATATGAAAAGAGAACAGATTGCCTGGTAGAAGGAGGTGCATTAGATTTCTCAAGCAACTTGAGATGCCATTTAGTTCACTGGAAGAGGCCATTTTCTAGGCAGTTAGAGGAGTAAATGACTCAGTAAGAGATGCTGTTTGACAGTAGGGATTTCTGTAAGGGGATTTGCCATCACCTTATTCGCACTTCTTTCAGTTCATTGTAGTCATGGGGGAAGCTGTGGTGTATACACACACATACACATGGGAAAACACAAATATCTGAGAAAGAAAGATAAACATGCCAGTTCCTGTTTGTGGAGGTCGTTCCTCCATGCTCCATTGGATGGAAAGGATTTCTGTACAAAGAAAAATAGATGAAATCTTAATTCTGTCTCTCTGCCCAGGGATAGCAGTCAAATCAATATTCTGCACCTCCAGGAGGAAATAAAGAGCATTTATACTGTGGACTCAGCTAAATGTGTATGTATATTAGGATTTGTTGAGCTTCCTGGCCCTGGTGGCACAAAACAAGCACCATATTGCTCAGTGCTTCACATCCAGCTTGAAGTTTAAAAAGATTCGTTCAGCCAAGTTCTGTGCCCCACAACTTTTCGGGCTGTTTCAGTTGCTCACCTACCTTTAAAGGTGCTAGTATAGCAGCAAGCACCCCACGTGGGATATTTTCACACTGAAATCACATGGAACTGGAAGATTGTTGTCTTCCAGAGACTTCTCACATTCTTTTAAATGCTGCAGTCTCAAAAATCCATAAGCAAACAGGTCCAGGGGTTTAAATTTTGGAGATAGCATCTCTTCACATATGATAAAGATTTGTATTAGGAGTTTGGAGCTGACAGCGTGGAGCCTGCTTGGGACTCTTTCTCTTCCTCTCTTTCTGCCCCTACCCCTCTCATGCATGCTCTCTCTCTCTCAATAAACATTTAAAAAAAAGGATTTTGGAGCTTGGATAATGTTATCATTACTTCAGGGTTTTTGTATCTAACATGCTAATGTGTCTTCTATTGTAGACGTTCTTCCCTCTCCTATCTCATCATCTGTGACCTTCTTCATCTCATTCAGCTTTTTCTTCAATCTTGACAGTATTGCAAATCCTAAACACTATTTCTGTGTTTTCTCCAACTGTTTTCATGCACACGCCATTGTTTCAAGTTCTTAGTATGATGTATTGCAAAGATTGTTCAAGATAATCACCAGTGGGGGTCCTGGGTGGTTCAGTCAGTTAAGTATACAACTCTTGAGTTCAGCTCAGGTCATGATCCCAGGGTCATGGGATTGAGCCCCATATCTGGCTCCAGGCTGAGTGTGCAGCCTGCTTGGAATTCTCTCTCTCTTCTCTGCCCCTTTCCCCCACTTTCTCTCTCTCTCTCTCTCTCAAATTAAAAAAAAAGATAATCACCAATAAATACATTGGCATTATAAGGAAATAATATGGCCCAGTTAAAGAAATTTTCCCTTTTAGGGATAATGTGTGTATGTCAACATTTAATTGTTTGATAAAGATTTGTAATAATGTATTTTTTCTCTCATTCCTTCACTTGAAAATTCTGAACATGGTCTAAATGTTTCATATGATTTAGGATCATCCTGAATAGCAACAGTTGTGCTGAGTCTTCAGGCCCTGCTGATGCAATCAAGGGGTTTTGATTACTTTAAATGGCTGCCATTACTGAATACTACTTGGGTTTCCCTTTTAAAGTTGCTGTGTCTTTACTCTCCCTATTACCCCAGTGAGTGTGTTTGTTTTTACTAATCTCCTCTTCAGACTTTCAGCAATTCTTCTTCTTTTTTAGGTATGGCAATCAAGTAACTAAGTTTGTCAGAACAGCATGTAAAGTTAGCACACATAAATTGAGTGAGGAGCCGAGGCTCTTCTCCGTGAGTCAAGTATATGAGCTTTGCACATGAACGTGCTACTATCTATTTCAGTTGCCCAGAGTTGGGTTTGGTTTTTTTTTTTCCGCCTTGTTTTCTGTGTGGTTTCCTATTTTCTGTGTGGTTGAATTAGCTAGTTAGGTAATTATAGACGAGAGAATTGTGACTATATTCTGTGTGTGTGTGTGTGTGTGTGTGTGTGTGTGTGTGTGTGTGTTTGTACTTCCCTCGCAAATTATTTCTTCTGAATTTAGGGATCATAGCAATGTTTCTGGTGCTTCCAAAGTTACATCTCCTTTGCATTTGTCTCTCAAGCGTTAGCACTCTCCAGCGTCTCCATGTCTGGCTCACTCACTGGGTGGGTTCTGTGGCTCTGACTGGAACTTTAGAAGAGGTAGCTGACAGAGTACTGTGTGCGTGGGCAGGCTGCACGTGGCTGATGTTCTTCGTTGAATTGGTGGACTCACCTGAAAGTAGGAAATGACTGTAATGGACTTCCTGCTTAGACTTGAGGGTCCTATTCATCTGCAGGATCCAGGCCTTTTTTGGAGTTTTTCTTGGGCAAGAAACTCCAAGAGGCTCAGGCCCTAGAGGCAAGCAATCCCCTCGTACTCAACCAGAACGTCCATTACAGTTATTTATGGATAATTGTTCTTAATGTGTGTATTTCTATTCTTAATGTTGCTTTAAGTTAAATCTGTCTTTAGAGTGACGGAATTTTACTTTGGAATTCTTCTTCCCCAGTGAGCATGGTTTACAGATGGTGACACAGGAGCTCTGAGATTCAATGATGGAATCAAGCTCCAGCCCCTAGTTACTGACGGGAATGGGAACTGGGTCCCCAGATTGGTTTTGTTATCTAGTGTGTTTAGCACTGTCATCACACTGGCCCTTCCTTGTGAATTTTAGATGTCGTGAAGGTGGAAGCACTCTTGCAGAATGCAGGCCAGCTTTACTGTGATGAGCTCCACATCAGCTCTGGGATGGTGGGAAAGCCTCCACTCCTCACAGCGCGAATCCACTCCCCGCATGGCGAATCCCTGATTTGTTTAGTTAAGGACGTACGAAACCTCCCAGAAGCACGGGGCTGCAGGTGTAGAAAGGAGAGCAGCAACGGGGAACTCAGCAGAGCATCGTATGGTAGTTTTGATTCTCAGACAAGTCTTGGTCTTCCTGGCCTGGGAGAGCTTCATTTTGTGCTGTGGCTGCGTGTTGTGTAATTGGCTAACATGAGCATTCTGGAAGAACTTGCACAGGCAGTGGAAGTACACCATTAACAGGAAATTCTAACAAGCATCGGGAAGGCTAGATCCTGAATGAAACTCAGGGTCAGCAGGCTGCATCCTCACTGTAGGGAGGAGAAGATTCTGGGTCCAGGAAGTGCTGTGTGATGGTTAACTCCCAGACTTGAGGGGGACACTCTCTGAGTTTGAGTCCCTCAGCTGCTGCTCCAATGGGAAGAGACCTTGAGAAAGTGTCTTTTAACCTCTTGGTGCCTCAGTTTCCCACTCTGTAAACTGAGATCATCATAACACCCACTCAAAGAGTTGTTAGGATTAAATGGGTTGATATTTTAAAGTACTTTGAACAGTATGGAACAAACACTTGGTGTAACATAAGGACAACCTAAGTGTTGGCTGTTACTATCATGTTTCCTTCTTTTCCAGCATCTCATTTCCCTACAGGCTCTACTTAGGGAAGATGCACATATTTGAATAAATAATTAGCTTTGGGAATGGATGTGTAAATAAAAGTATAAGTTATGAATTTGAGAAACGTTTTTTTCATTGTGGATATATTTCCAATTTTGTTACTGTAAAACTCATAATTTAAGTATATTTCTATTTCTTTAGAACAGTTACTGAAAGTGTTACACTGATATACTCTAGCCTTAGAGCATAAAAAACAAACCCAAACAATTTTATGGAAAGCATTTGATACTTAATAGCACTTTACTAAGATATTATTATTAGCCCCATTTTAGAGGTGAAGATTTTTTTAAGCAATCTTTTTTAAAAATTTTTTTAATGTTTTATTTATTTCTAGGAGAGAGAGAGAGAGAGAGCATGAGCAGGGGAGGGTTAGAGAGAGAGGGAGATACAGAATCTGAAACAGGCTCCAGGCTCTGAGCTGGCAGTCAGCACAGAGCCCGACGCAGGGCTCGAACCCACGAACCCCGAGATCATGACCTAAGCGAAAGTTGGATGCTTAACCGACTAAGCCACCCAGGTGCGCCCTAGAGGTGAAGATTTTTGAGGCTTAGCAAAGTTTAAATGAATTCTTCTGAAGTGAATAGCCAGTGGGTCTAGACTCAAACCCAGGTTTTGAGTCCCTGAAGCCCATGGAAAATTCCTGTCATTCATCTACAGATAAACACTTCTCAAAGAATCTTCATATATTTTCTTCGAACCAGAAAGCTGTCTATCATAATTCAAAAGATACTTCAGAAAATTCTGACATTCCATCAACCATTGTGAGCATTTGTTATTGGCGTACATCACTGCAAGGTAGTTCTGGCCATTAGAATTTTCTGGTGTTGTGCATGCTGGATACATGGAAGCTTTAGCAGAGAAGATAATAATTTGTGATGAGAGATGAGAAACAAAGCTGATTTTACTACTTACCCATCCTAGTATATTATGAGGGAGAAATGCTTTTGTAATGTGTGTGTGTGTCTGTGTGTGTGTGTGTGTCTGTGTGTCTGTGTCTGTGCGCATACATGTGCATGTGTGCTTCTGTTTGTAAACTTGCTGTTATAACTGATAAAGATGAACAGCGAAGAAGGTCAGAGAAGGAAAGCATGTGTCTATTTAATGGAAAACTTCAAAGTCAATAAATCTTGTTTTTGCTTGAGAAATTGTTACCACACACCTGGTTGCTGACCCCCACGTGTAAACAGTCCGCAAGCTCTGGCTTCAAGTGGATGCTTTCAGAAATCCTGCTCCTAAGATTACCGGATAAACATAATATGATTTTTGTTTCTATTACAAGGTAATTTGAGTCATCCTTTCCCTCCCTGATTGCAGTAACAGAGCTTATTTATCTTATTTGGGGCTCTTAAACATGCTTCCCGTACCTGTATCCCTTCCTATATTATTCCAGAGAGAGAGAGATGTAATTTTTATTAGCTGAGCTCTATGAGTCATTCTGCTAACTGGCACCACCAGCCACCTCCCCACCAGACTGCCCTTTGCCGAGGGCTCTAAATTTAGGAACTGAATGAGATTGCCTCCGGGTTACATAAGGAGGCGAGGTGGTTATTTTTAGACCGCCTCTAGACCTAGAGAGCCCTGTGCTGCTGTCTGATTTGTTAACCACAGGCTGAGGAGAACGCGATTACTGGTTCTCTCCCTGTGCTGTTCCGGTGCTGCACCCCTCAGGACCAAATGACATTTGCAGTTTTGTTTGCTTGCAGTTCCTCCTGTTTATTTTGTCTGTGTTATAAGCACACTGGAAATCAATTGTGTTCAAACTCAGTGACCATATTTTTTTACTACCTCCTTTATTTGAGGAAGTCTCCCCACTATGCATCCTAATTTTATCTTCATTTCTCTCTCTCTCTCTCTCTCTCTCTTTTTTAAAGAATTGAAGGAAAGCATTTGCTGTTCCTTTTCTAAGGCTGCTGTCAGGGCTGATGATGGCACATGTCTGTCTGGCCCGATGAAGCTTTGTTTGTGTTTTCCTTACCACGCACTCCTTTTTTCCTTTCTTTTGGGAAGATACTGCTGTAGCTGATGGGGAAGAATGAAAGTGGAATGGCAAACATTAGGGGCCCTGCTGTCATCTGGGTAGGAAATTAATGGACACAGTAGTAGCTAGATAGAGAATCTGGACAGAGGCAGTGTTTTGCTTGTCACTGTAATTCCATTGTTCTCCAGCCTGATAGTAAAAGTCTGCATTAGCCCATTCTGACTCTTCTAGGTCATATTTTAGCAATCAAGTACATCTACTGCTTTGGAATTTTAATGCAGCGACGGTGACTCTATTTATTTTGGATTTTTGTTATGTTTCAAGGGATTAGATGGTCATGTGGCTAGTTGCTTGGGCTATCTGTCTACTTAGAGTCACATTGCTTTCTGTAATCAGCTTAGCTGACATTTCTAGCTGGTGTATATGTGCAGAACAAGGAGAATGTTGTAAGGAGGAGACATTGATGGTGGACATGCATGTGAGGGCATTCCTAGCAATACAATAAGAACAGTTTTTATTTATTTTTGAGAAAGAGAGACAGAGAGACAGAGCGCGAGCAAGGGAGGGGCAGAGAGAGATGGAGACACAGAATCCGAAGCAGGATCCAGGCTCTGAGCTGTCAGCACAGAGCCTGATGCGGGGCTCAAACCCACAAAGTGATAGATCATAACCTGATCCAAGGTTGGACACTCAGCTGACTGAGCCACCGAGGCACCCCTTAAATGTAATTTTTGATTCAGCCTAGTTGGCATCATGTCTTCCAGAGACGGTGGCTCCTCCCAAACTCAGCTGTCTGTGGAACTAGTAGCTCTCATATCTGGACAAAAGTGGCTGTGGCTTCTATGGGCCTCCACAGGTCCCAGATTCCTTCCAGTTGGTGGTCCTAGGCAACTCCTGCAAACAGCTGGGATTCAAATCTAGACAGTTTGATGCCCAGGAGTGTGCTTGTGGCCTTTCTAACATGGCCACCTTCCCTTATATTCACTCTAAGATTGAGAGTGAAAGAGCCATAGTCTTCTTCCTGGAACGCAAACCCATGCCCTGGCTCTGGGACGCCTCTCCATGTAGCTAATGGGAGCAAGGAACATTTATGTCCTCTCTGCTCTTATGACCCTGGCCTTGTAAGTTTCCATTTTCTCTGTATGGTGTTACATTGTGGAATTTGTTTCAAGTTTTTAATAACTTTTTTAAAAATAGTTTATTGTCAAGTTGGTTTCCATATAACACCCAGTGCTCATCTCCACGAGTGCCCTCCTCCATGCCCATCACACTCCTTCCCCATCCTCCCACCCCCATCAGCCCTCAGTTTGTTCTCAACATTTAAAAACTTTTAAAATTTATTTTTTATTTGAAGGACAAAGAGGGGGAGAGAGAGAGAGAGCACAAGTTTGAGAGGAGCACAAGGTGAGAGAATGAATCTTAAGTAGGCTCTATGCTCAGTGCAGGCCAATGTGGGGCTGTATCCCAGGACCCTGGAATCATGACCTGAGTTGAAATCAAGAATCAAATGCCTGAGCAACCGAGCCACCCAGGTGCCCCTGTTCTGAGTCTTTTAACTCGAGAGGTAATAACCACAAATAGACCCACCTGGCACATCAGGTGAAGTATTTCTGTTGTTCAGGAGGAAGGGACATTGGGCCATTCCAGTGGGCCCTTCTGGAAGTAGAGGATATCCCTCCTGGGGGTATAGACAAGGTATCTAGAGGGCTGGGGGACAAGGTCATTCGTGATGACAGAAGGCCACTCACTGGATGACTGTGGTGATCCTGAGTCACCACAGCCCCTGAGAAGGCAGGCCAGGCCACTCAGCCCAGGAATGGCCAATGGTCCAGTGGCTTCATTACCCAGTTCAAGACCACTAGGACTGGGAGCAGCTACCTAGAGTGGTAGATTCACTGTGAGAGCAGAATCCTGGGTGTTTAAGGATGGTATCAGGGGTCTGAAGTAGCCCACCTTCTTACCTCTGCCCTAAGGACAGAGGATGGAGAGGAAGGCCTTACCCCAGGATGCTCTCTGGGCAGCTGGGTCATTCTAAGCATACCACGTAGGAGTTGTTTGGAAAACAAATCAGTACAGAGAGAAATGGAACACTACAAGAAAATCAGGCTCCTTCCAGGCTAGTACCTCACCCTTAGCTAGAAACATTGCCAGAGGCTTGATTGCTTGTTTCCGTAAAGCTGAAGGGTGGGCAGTAGGGAGAGTTTAACAGAGGACCTCCTACTGCAAAATAAATCACTAAACTGAGTGTATCAGACATATCTTGTGCCCAGCCTCATATTGTCTTGGCCCATATATATTGCTGTGGTGGCAACCAGCTATATGCAGGTGGAGCCTGATAACACCTACCTTAACTACACTAATGAGCTGACTCCAGGCTTCCCTGCAGCCTCTGTGTTCTGCGGGTATGTACAGACCTGAAGGAAGTTAACCCCCATAAGAAATCCTTGACTGCTGGGGAATGGCAGTCAGTAGATAAATATTCGTCCCTAGGGCAGACAATTCTGAGATGCATTCTACATGGCTCCCCAGGGGATATCCAGAAACATTGAGCTCCAACTGTTCACAGCAGTGACAGCTTAATAATGTGCCCTTAGATTGGCTTTCCATCTTCCCTGTTCCACTCTTCCCTGGACCCCGTTCCTGTTTCTCGGGGCCACATTCCAAAATAAACTGCCCATATGAAAGCCATTGCACAAGAGTCTTATCTTGGGCATTTTGTCACCTTCTGATATGACTTATCCCCCAAAGCAAAGCCCATTCTGCTGCAGAATGCAAGGGTAGCAGAGCAGATCTGTTGAAATTCTAAATCTACTTGTAGAGACATCACCATATTGGGCGAGTCCCGCTGGCACAGGGTTTCTCCACCTCAGCTTTAATGACATTATGGACCCAAGAATGTTTTCTTGTTGGGGGCTGACCAGTCCATTGTGGGATGTTTGGCAGCATCTCTGGTGTCTACCCACTAGATGTACCCCCACAGTTTTAACCATCAAAACTGTCTCCAGACACTGCTAAATGACCCCCAGTTGAGAACCATTGCCTGAGGGGGACGCAAACTTTTGCCACATGACCAGCAGAACATCTAAGTCTCAGCATGTACCTCTATGGGATAATGGGAGGATAGGGGACTTGTGGCTTCCCTTTTACCTGACCTTGGCTTCAACTAAATGAAACCCTTAATATAGGCCACACACTAAGTTTTTTTACATGCACTATCTGTTTAAATTCCCATCACATCCCTATTTCATATATGTATGCACACACACACATTTATAGATAGGACACTGGGCATGGAGAAGTTTTTTAGCTATTTTAAAGTCACACAGGAAGAAAATGGCAGAGCTTGGATCCAAACTCAAATGGTTCACCTCCAGCACCTGTGTTTCGAAGCACGCTGTCGTGCTGTCCCAGTAGAAGCAGAACTAGACAACTACCACGTGGGTTTCATAACTTCCTAAGATGAGTTCACATGTCATACTGTTTCATATTCCAAATGGTTATAATTTGTGTCCTGTCTGAGCTGTTGTAATGTTAGAAGAGGATTTTGAGATACCCAAGGGGAAGACATTGCCATGTGACTGGGGCAGATCTGCTTTGTCCTATGCTGGTTTGTGCTTTTTTTCTTTTTTTTTTTAGTATATACAGATACAAGTTAAAAAAATCATCTCCTAATTCAAAAGAGTCTGATGACTTAATTTCTTTTAAAAATTAAAAAATTTAATTTGTAATATACTTTCTTTTTATAGTTGACAAGAATTGCATATAATTAAGGTGTACAGTGTGCTAATTTGATATACCTGTACATTGTGAAATGATTACCACAATCAAGCTAATTAACACATCCATCACCTCATATAGTTACTGTGTGCGTGTGTGTGTGTGTGTGTGTGTGTGTGTGTGTGTGTGGTAAGACCATTTAAGATCTAGTCTCTTAGCAAATTTCAAGTATCCAATACAATATTATTAATTATAGTCACCATGCTTCACATTACATCTCCAGATCTTATTTATCTAATAACAAGAAGTGTGGCCTTTAAGCAACATCTCCCATTTCCCCCTATCCCCAAGCCCCTGGCAAGTGCCACTCACTCACTGCTTCTGTGACTTGGTCATTTTTAGATCCCATAGCTAAATGATATCATACGGTATTTGGAAGATTTTTGATTTCTGAGTGAAACTTTTAAAGGTGGCAAATTTTTAGAAATGGAATGGATTATAACCCAATTATGACAAGTTAAATATGGTCACAAATTAGTTGATACTTTTTCTATCTAGAAGTAAGCTCTGTGTCCCCTCTCCTTGAATATAGATGTACTCTGTGACTGATTTGACCAAAGGAGTACCATGGAAATGATGCTGTGGTAGTTTCTGGGCTTACGCTAGATGAGGCTGGCAAGTGCCACATCCTGTCCCTTGGAACATCCTTAGAGACTTGAGCTGCCAAATAAGAAGTCTGGTCAACCCTTAGACTGCCGTGCTGTGAGAAGCACAGGCCACATGGGAAGCCTTGGGGCAATATATATGAAAAGAGAGAGAGAAACAGACAGACAGACAGATGGATACCATGAAGCTTCAGACATGTGCCTCAAGAGGTCTTGGAAGGGAGCCTCCACCCCTCCTCTCTTATAGATATCATGTGGATCAGAATGAGCTGCCCTCTCAAGCCTTTCCTGAATTCCTAAAAAGTCATGAGTAAAATAAAAATTTTGTATTGAGCCATTACATTTTGGGAAAGTTTGTTATGCATCAGTTGATAACTAAAACACCTATCACAACGAGTGCAATTTATTTAGGACCAAATTAAGCTTAGGATTTAATCAGCAAAAGGAAGAAGACCTTAGAAGACCTTTATATAAGTTTTTTTTTGTTTTGTTTTTTGTTTTGTTTTGTTTTTGGGAAAGAGCAAGTTGGGGAGGGCCAGAGATGGGGACAGAGGATCTGAAGCAGGCTCTGCATTGACAGCAGTGAGCCAGATGTGGGGCTGGAACTCATGAATCACAAGATGGTAACCTGAGCCAAAATTGGATACTCATTCGACTGAGCCACCCAAGTGCCCTATGTATGACATAATTTTTTTTTAATGTTTATTTATTTATTTATTTATTTTTTTTTTTGAGAGAGAGAGGTGGGGAGGAGAGAGGAACAGTGTGAATAGGGAAGGGGCAGAGAGAAAGGGAGACACAGAATCTGAAGCAGGTTCCGGGCTCTGAGGTGTCAGCATCGGCCTGATGTGGGGCTCAAACTCATGAACCATGAAATCTTGACTTGAGCTGAAGTCAGACACTTAACCAACTGAGCCACCCAGGCACCCCAAGATTTTTAAAATTCCAGGTATTGAGAAGCAAAGAATTTGATTTTATAAAAGTGAAAGTTTGAATAGACATTAAATCAAAACCTAGATGATGCCTTGGGAGAGAATAGAAACAAGAGAAAACATGGCCCCCAAAGACATGTGGAAACAGTAGTTCAATTCCCAGAATTCTAATAGAAAACAAAAGGCATGACTTTGTTTTGCCCAGTTTAGTTTGCTCCCAGGTGAAGATTTAAAACATGAACACCTAAGGGGCGCCTGGGTGGCTTAGTCGGTTAAGCGTACGACTTTCGCTTAGGTCATGATCCCGCGGTTCGTGGGTTCGAGCCCCGCGTCGGGCTCTGTGCTGACTGCCAGCTCGGAGCCTGGAGCCTGTTTCAGTCTGTGACTCCCTCTCTCTCTGGCCCTCCCCTGCTCACACTGTCTCTCTCTCTCTCTCTCCTAGAAATAAATAAAAAAAAAAACATAAAAAAAATTTAAAACATGAACACCTAAGGACAAGATCTCTTAGCTGCCAACTTGTCGATATTTCATTAACATGGGTCTACTTTTCTGTTCTGTAATGATGGTTCTTCCAGAGAAGATTCTTACTCCCAAATTCATATTTTCTGCCAAGAAGTCTTGGGGATTCTTCAAAAACTTTTTATTAAGTTTCCTGACATCTCAGAGATTGTTTTCAGACACCATAAAACTCATCCTGCAATTACCACATTTTCAGTTTGAATAACTATTATCCCATTTATAATAAGTGTAGTGATAAACTGTTTATCTATAAGAAATATAAAACTTGAAATCATTCAACCAATGACACAGTCTTATTACAACTTAATAACAATCAAGGAATGGAATATTATGTGACTATAAAAGAAAAGAATGAGGAAATTCTCTGTGCCCCAAAATGGAAAGATCTCCAGAATATATTATGAAGTTAAAAAAAAAAAGTGTAGGGCAGTGAGCATAGTATGCTTTCTTTTGTGTTAAAAACGTGAAAATTATTTCGCTCAGCATAACACCCTCAAGGTCCATCCATGTTGCTACACATGGCCAGATTTCATTCTTTCTCATTGTGAAATAAGTCAGGCAGAAAAGGACAAATATCATATGTTTGCACGTATAGGAGGATTGGGAGGAACTTAACTGAGGACCATGGGGGAGAAGAAGGGGGGAAATGGTGGGGGAAAGGGAGAGAGGCAAACCATGAGAGACTCTTGAATGCTGAGAACAAACTGAGGACTCATGGGTGTGGGGGAGGAGGGGGGAGATGGGCATGGAGGAGGGCACTTGTGGGGATGAGCATCGGGTGTTATATGGAAACTAACTTGACAATAAACTATCTGTAAAAAAAAATAAAATAAAATAAATGTGAAAATTAGGGGCTCCTGGGTGGCTCAGTCGGTTGAGCGTCAGACTTCGGCTCAGATCATGGTCTCACAGTTCTTGGGTTCAAGCCCAGCATCAGGCTCTGTGCTGACAGCTGGCTTGGAGCCTGGAGCCTGCTTCATAGTCTGTGTCTCTCTGTCTCTCTCTTTCCCTCCCCTGCTCACGCTGTCTCTCTCTCTCTCTCAGAAATAAATTAAAAAAAATTAAAAAAAAATTTTTTAATGTGAAAATTATAATGCTGTATTTCTCTTTGCCGAAAGAAACTCCAGAAATACATTTGAGAAATTAACAAAAGTAATTACTTGGGGGTAGGGAACTAGACTCATGTGAGACAGTGGGGAAAGAGAGTTTTCACTCTCTGTATATATGCAAATACATTAACATATATGTAAATGTTTATAAATATAAATGTTCAATCACATGAGTGTATTACCTTTTGAAAAATATTTACGTATATGTATGTGTGTGTATATTATATATTTATACACACATATACAGTTTAAAGAGACTGTGGTATATTATTGAGCAAGAGATGTTAAGGTCCTGAATTCTTGAACTTTTTATCTTTAACTTTTCTTTTTCTTTCCCTCTTGCTTTCCCTGTGAATTTCAGCTTTTTTCTTTTCTTTTCTTTTTTAAGTTTATTTATGTATTTTGAGAGAGAGAGAGAGCAACCAAGGGAAGAGGCAGAGAGAGAGGGAGAAAGAATCCCAGGCAGGCTCTGAGCTCTCAGCACAGGGCCCGATCCAGGGCTCGAACTTATAAATTGTGAGATCATGACCTGAGCCAAAGTTGGACACTTAACTGACTGAGCCACTCAGACACCCTCAGCTTTTTTCAAACCTGAAAATAGAATATTGTTTGTTTAGTACCTTGTTCTAGGATTAGACTTGTTCAAACAAGACTAGGATCAGTCTTGTTCAAACCTCCAAATGCTTACCTTCCCTCCCTCCATGGGTTTATATGGAGGGAAAAACATGAAACCAAAGAGCAGCATAAGGGCTTTCTCAGATCTCCCTCCTAATTGTCCGTGGCTACCTCCCATCTTTGACATGGAGAGGAGTTGACATTTCTCAAGTGTTATGCAAATAGAGATTTAGGCTCTCTGCATCTTCTCCTACTGTACCACCTCCCCCAGCTTATTATGTCTCTGCCTCCAAAACTCACTATTACAGAAGATGCTTATGTGAGCAGGGGAATATTTTCTCCCTCATAGTCCTTTTGTTTCCAGCTGTGTCAAACTTAAAGGACCATGAGTCATGTAAGCTATAAAACCAGGTGTGTGAGACTCAGATAATGAATTTATCCAGGTTATTGCTTTTCAACACATTGAACCTAATGTTTCCTCTCAGACTATGTAATCTGTATTAACCAGCTGCTGCCACAGTAATGCTGCCTAACAAACAGCCCCCCAACCCAAGGGCTTATAACAAGCATCTATTCTGTTGTTCACAGGTCTATATATATAAGTTGCTTGTGGTTTGAGTGGTTCAGGCTGCATGGCTGTCCTTCAACCTGTAGGTTGGCTGGACTTGGCTCCAAGGTTTAGGCTGGGTTCAGGTGTGCTCAGTATATCAGTGTTACGGATCCCCAGGATAAAGAAACACTGCCTACTGTGGTTTTCTCATGAATGAATTTTGAGATGAGAGAGCCAAGTCTAATTATGCAGGTACATTTAAAGCCTTGCTTGTACCACAGTGGGGGGGGAGCAGAAAAAATATTTGCTGAACAATAATCCAAACTATTAGAGAAGGTACAAAAACTTTCCCTCTGGATTTCAAAGAAAAGAAAGCATTTCCTCTAGTCTCCTTGTAAATTTTCTGTGGAATTGAGAACGAAGCTTTTAAGGGGTCATCTTCCCTTCTATGCTTATCTTCAGGAGGCCCACTTTCACTCTCTTAAGTAGAGGTTTTGATGCTTTACAAGCTTGTTTCCTCCTTGTTATATTAGTTCCTCCTCAGGCTATTCTTATATTTACCTGCTTATTAGTTTTTTATCCCTAGCTTATCCATAGTATTTTTTCCTTCACTATCCAACCCATCTCCACTGGTTTAAGAAGTAATAGGCCTCAAACCAAACCAGAGTTGTTTATCAAGAATCTGATACATACTCAGCTATATTCTAGTATTGTATTAGATACAGAACAATGTTCCTGCACTTCCTTGGCCTTAGGAGCTCATAATTGAGTTTCTAAATCAGATTAAATATTGAATGTGTGATGTTGACTATGTGAAGAGAAATCTTTGAAGGTGGAGCTAGTTCAGACAAAGGCAGAACTCAGTTAATGAGTAGAACTTTGCAGAGAGAGGAAGGAAGAGAAGAGAGAGAGCACTGTGGAGAATGCAGCAGCATAATCAGGGCCTGGAGGTCGGAATGGGCCTGTGCTGAGACAAGGCTACTGTATAAATGAATTAATACTGTTTCAGATTTTGGATTTCTCATGTAGATCTCTGTAATCCAGAATGAAGAGAGATAGGAGTTGGCAAAGCCATGGCCTAGATATCAAACTGGCTCTGTTTTCTGTCTGTTCTCTAACTCTCTGCAGTAACCAGCAGAGAGGGAAGCCCGCAGCAGTACTGTCCCTGGTCACGCATGCCTTTGGTGGAAACAGCCAAAGGACTTGTGCTTCCCTGGCCAGGACCCCAAAATTCTCTTTGGGTTCTAGATCCCTGAACTCTTAGGTTCCCTACGCTTCCCCTTGGATCTACCTACCAACGAAGGACTGGGCATCTGTCTTCTTTTCTAAAGCCTCCTTGTATGTGAAAAATACACACTTGAGAAGATAAGTAAAGTCTTGTCAGGTAGAACTTTACTGAGGAAACACTTTAGGGTTATAAACAAGGGGCAGGAATACCAATATTGGGGTTGAGGCTTAGACATGCTGACAGAGATTTCTTTGCTTGACAGAACTTTAGCCAGTCTCCTGAATCTTTTCCTAGGCCCATCTGGGCACTTCCTTGTAAAATCTCCTGTTAGCAAAAGCCCTGCTAGGTTGGTTTAGCAAGAGCATCCCATCTTCCATAATCTGATCCCCCTTGATATCTAACCAGGCTCCTCATTCCCCACCATCCCCCAGGTGATCCTTGATCACCCTGGCCTGTCTTCAGCACAGAATCCTGTTAGGTTGGTTGAGCCCAAACCCTCCTTACCTCTGATGTTTCCTCATAGTAATTTTCTCTCCATTGACTCCCACCCTGCTCCTTGACTATAGATTTCCACTGGCCCATGCTGTATTCAGAGCTAAGCCCGGTTCTATACTGAGGTCTCTTTCCCCTACAGCAATAGTCCTGAATAAAAATCTGTTTTTACCCCTTTAATCACTGTCCATGCTGTTTTCTCTTTGACAATACTAAACAGCCATGTGACCTTGAGGAGGTCAATTGAGTTTTTCGAACCTCAGTCTTGTTATCTGTAAAATGAGGTCGGTTGTGGTACATCAGCTGTTTTAAACTCTGGGTACTCATTGGGATCACTGGGAGAGCTTGAAAAGCATCCTTTTTTTGAAAAAAAAAAAAAAAGCTTATTTATTTTGAGAGAGAGAGCTCACTTGAAAGTGTGGAAGGGGCAGAGAAAGAGGGGGAGAGAGAGAATCCCAAGAAGGCTCTATACTTCCAGTGCAGAGTTCACTGCACGGCATGAACTCATCAACTGTGAGATCATGATCTGAGCTGAAATCAAGAGTCAGACACTTAACTGACTGAGCCACCCAGCCGCCCCTTAAAAAGCATCCTAATGCCCGGGTCCCACCTAGATCAATTCAGTCACAATCTCTAGGGGTGGGACTTGGAGGATGAGTGATAAAAACCAAACCAAACCATAATAACAGTGGATTTTAATGGGAAGCCATTATTTTTAATGCTCGTAAAACCTCCACTACCTGTAGGGTTTGACAAACCCATATGATAGCTATAATTATAATAATAGATAGCTGCCATTAGTTTCAGTGAACACCCAGTGAGTGTGTATTGTATGCCTCTCTGCTAAACATTTTACATGCATTATCCTGTGTCTCACAACCCCGTGAAAAAAGTACTAGTTCTATCCCATTTTGCAGATGAAGAAACTGAGCCATAGAAAGGTTCAAGTTATTTCTACCAAGATTACATTGCCAGAAAGTGAAGGGGTTGGGTTCAAATCCAAAAGCCACTTGCCTCAAGATTTTTGACTATTTAACCAAACCAAAACAAAACAAAAAATCCCTTACAAAATGATGCAAGAGGAGACTGAGAAGATTTTATAATGGGGGAGGTGGGGTCCATGTGGTGAGGGAGGTGCTAAGTCCGGTTGGAAGGGTATGGTAAGGCCAGGCCTGCGTGTTCCCCAGAGTCATAGCCAGTACTCTGAGTGCTTTTTAGATAGAGCCATTAACTTATTCTTGAAGACATGTCCTTTGGGTAGCAAGTTCTTGCTGTGCCATATTTTGTCACGTAAAAGAACAGGTAAAAGACTCAACATGGAATATGAGACAGATGGCCCCTGCTAAAGGATGTTTCTACTTAGGAAGTAGGCTTGCCAGTTTTTAAGACTCTGATGTACTTTGGATTCACACTCTCTCCTCTGGCTTGGTTCCCCACCCCATCTTCCAGTGCCTGTGTATTGAATGCGGGGCCTTTTGGGGGGCAGGGAGTCGGGAATTGCAGGTAAAAGAACTCTGTTGCCTGGTGATCTGATGGTCATTAAAACATGGTCATTGACGAAATCTCTTAATGCACAAAGCTCTTTGGTTGGCTTACAAACACACTTTTGAGAGGATTAACTGCAAAGCATGTTTAATGGAGGGCAAATCACTCCGTCTTAAGCACCCCAAATGGCATGCAAGTTTTGCCTCCTGGAAAGCTTTCCTAGGAGGAAATGCCTATCATACTATGCCACAGAGGTTTTTCATTGTCGCTTAACATCAGAAATGCTGCATTGCATACATTTGGGCATTTAATTCTTGCTAAGCAGATTTCTGAAGAAACAAAGTAGTGAGGAGAAAACACGGTGAATTAAGCTGTCAAATGCATGTGTTCAGTTCAATATAAATATGCACGTACTCTGTCATTAAAAGCTGATTGATGCTCTGGACCATGGGAGGAGGCATTTTCTGTTAGTTTGTAACTTTTATTTTCTCTTCAGCAGTGTGCTTTCTCAACCTTAACACACTTTCCCTGAAAATTTAGGGATTCTGTGACTAGCTTGCTCACATTCATTCATTCATTTCTGCACACAGCCATTCATTTTGTTAAAAAACAAGACAGCAGGCCCAAAATGGAGCTGCTTATGCTAAGCCCTACGTCACCTAACTGAGATTTTAACTTCATTACAATTTCAGCTCTCCCAGAAATGGAATCTCAAATTAGTGAATCAGAAGTCGCCTGGTCAGCAATAGTTAGGTAATCTGCCTGATAGCACCATGCCATTCCCTGAAGGAAAGTGACTTTGCAAAAATCAGCCTGGTTTTTCACCTAGTATAATTTCCTTCTTTTGGCTCCCTACTGCCTATAAAAGTCTTTTATACGGCTCCTCAGAGCTCCTTTCTCTCTGCTAGGTTAGATGCTGCCTTATTTGAGTGGATTGTTGCTCAGATAAACTCTTAAACTTCTTAATACGTCTCAGTTTACCTTTTAATAATTCATTTATTGATCCTTTCCATGAATACTTACATTTGAATGCCAAGCAAGTGTCAATGCCTCCTTCATGTTTCCATGTGGCTGAGACAACAGGTTTTCTGAAGCTTGAATAGTAATTTATGGCTAAATCTGCCCCCCTCCCATGAATAGCTACATTTTCTACACTATAACTATCAGATGCCCATCTGTTTATTAAACCTGTAGTGTAAAACACACAACATTTTAAAAGCTGTTTAATTGCAGCTTGTGAAGTTAACCAGCCTGAGTTAAATGCTTCCTCTGTTCATCATGTGATAACAATGCTAATGTCCGTTATTCCTCTCCCTTAACTTCAGTATCTTTAGAAACGGAAACCTTTGGCTTCTTTTTCTCATCTGCTTGCTGTGGTGCTGAACTCCCCGAGCTCCTCCTGCCTTTACTGTTCTGTGACTTTGCTTTGATTTAAAGTCCTCTTAGCTTCTTCATTCACAACAAGACTGTCTCCTCTCTCTCAGCCCCAGTCTCCATCAGCTGCCAGGGAAAGAGCCCTTTGGGGGCTGGAGGGGAGAGAATGACACAGCATCTCCTCTCAGGCTCCTTCCTCTCTCCCACACCTCTCTCTCTCTCTCTCTCTGCTCCCCAGTCCCTTCTGTCTCCCTCCTCCCACCTTGGGTCCTTCTTGTTTCTGTTTCCACAGTGTAGAAAAATAGAAAGAAGAGGGAACAAATTTTACATGAGGTGTGTTAGATGGAGAGAGTGATTTTCTCCTTCCCTGCCACACCCTTTCCTTTTTCCCTCCCTAAAGGAATAAATGATTTTATTCCTTTTAAACTCGCCTACCTCCATCCCCTTTCCGTCTTGTCTTACGTATTGGGTGGAAGCAGTGGCACTGGATACGACTTCACTTACAGCCAGTACTTTTTTTGGATAGTCCCAGTGAGAGGTTTCCTACACCAGCATTTACGAACAACTTTAATAATAGACTTACTCAGAAACAGTTTTTTACAGACCCACTGTCATTCACACAGAGCCAAACACCTTACTGACATTTCAATGATTTTTTTTTTTTTACAAATAGTTTATTGTCAAATTAGTTTCCACATAACACTCAGTGCAATGATATTTTTAAGTGAGATTTCACCTGTCTCCCTTCCATTCATTATCAGGGGTAGGATGTTGTCCCAGTAGTACTGCTGAATTTGTGTGCATCTATCCACACGGTCCACCTCAGCTTCCCTTGAGACCAAGGCTACGTCCTAACAAGGTGAGAAAGAAGGAAGCTGAGAGGACTGCTTAAAAATCACCAGTGTGGAGTTTTTAGACAGGCAGACAGCTATAGTAATGCCATTTGGTCATTTGCTTATCATGAAGATATCTCTGGGCAATCTGGATTTACGATGTGTGATTTAATAAGTTAGTACCGGAGATAAAATAGTCGCGGACTGTCAGCAGTGTTTCGACTATTGACTACCTGACATCGAAATCCTTTCTGATGGCCTAAATTACAGATGGATTTTTAATTTGAAGTGGCACACCTTAAAACACGAAATTTCCTTTATGGACAATGTATGAAATCCTTCTGAAATTTAAAACATTACAACTGAATTGGAATAATCATCTTAAACTGTTGGGCCTTTTGATTTGTCCTGAGAGAATGAAACATCAACTGTAATGAAATAGCTAGGTCACAATTCTTGGTGCAGAGTGGGTTTTCATTAACATTATTTTTATTAAAAAACTCTCCGTGAAATCATTCATCTGTTTTGGGGAAAGAAAACCATTTCTGAGAAATCTGTAGCTTGTTCTTCAACTTGGTAACTCCATGGAAATAGAAGGGACTGTCTTTCAACATCAAGAGCCACAAGGTCCCCTGAATTTGTAGTGTCCTGGCCCAAAGGAGGGAATAAAAAGGGAACATTTGAAACTGTCAAAATGTAAACGACACATTTAAGGACATTCATCTGGCACAGTAACACTTCACAAATTTTTTCATCACACTGCACATATTCAGTTGCCATCATTTTCAAAATGTGACCTTTTAATACAGGATTTTATGACTTTGAGTTTTTGCCCATTTATAGACATCTATCTTGATACTGTACAATAAATCTCTATCTTCCTTTCCTGGATTATATTTGAAATTTAGGTGACGTTCCTGTTAAGAGCGCCTGTCCCCCGGCTGCCAGGGGACTGCCAGCAGGACGGAAGAGCAGCCCTCGGCCAGTGCACTGGGCTGCTCCCTCCACCTCCCGGCCTGCCCTTCTAACCTCCATCCACAACTTTCCAACGAGGGATGGAGATAGGACTGCTTTTCGATCTCCTCCTCGGAACCAAATTCACGATTCCTGGCATCCCCCAGTCACCACCGAGTGGCCAGTCTTTCCCAGTTACTCTGATTGCCCAGCCCTTTACCCCTTAAATCTTTGTTGATCTCCTGCTTCCACCTAACTTCCCAACCAAGCCTTTCTCCTTCACCTGCTGCAACACCTCCTTGCCCTGTGAAGATTCCCCTTACTTTCTGGATCTAACTCAGGGTTTCTCAGCCTCCACACTGTTGACACTTTGGGCCAGGACATTCTTTGTCGTGGGGCTGTCCTGTGCCCTGTGGGATGTTTAGGAGCACCTCTGACCTCTCACTAGAAGGCATTAGCGCTATCCCTGCTCCTGGTGGTGACAACCAAAAATGTCTGCAGACTTGGCCCAATATCCGTCAGCGGTAAGGGTGTGGAGCTCAGCACCACTGAACTGCTGCTTTGCCCGCAGCTCTCTCCCACCCTCCTTCTCTCCCTCCCCACAACTACTGTGGTGATTGCTCTCCTGCAACTTTGACATCCAAGATCTACTCAGACCTCTGTCTTCTACGTTACTTGATCCTCCTGACCCGGGGCGAACTCAGATCTCTGCCCATTTTACCTCAAGGAGCTGAACATCGCTGGAGAAAAACACACAACCCTGCTGCCGGCCTCATTTCAGATTGATGACTGTAGCTCTCACCTCCTCACTCTGCCACCCTGTGATATTTCTCTGGTCACGTTGCTCTCCCAGTCTTTGAGACAACCTCCTCAGACCTACTCTTCTTGCCTCAGAAACTGCAGTACTGCTTCCTCTCAAATCTCGTGCTTCTTCGTGACCTTGTTTCTTAATTCATTGAGAAAACAGAAGTCTCCAGAAACGGACTGCCTCATTCAACCACCACTAACTCGACCAACGTGCTTGTAGGCACCTCTGACCTCGTGGTTTCTGTCCCTCCTGTCACCACTGAGGGTCTGTTCCCACCCCTCTCTAGGGTCAGCCTGTTCCCCTTGTGCACTTTCCTCCCCTCTCAACTACCCGAGCAAGTTGTTCCTTCACTGATTTCCCTTTCTTTGTGTGTCATACATTCTCTCCACTCTACCACTGACCTAGAAATAGGCTGGAAGATTTTCCATGTAAACAAGCCGCCACACGGTGATCTCTATGTATTGTGGTGGCTCAGGCCTCTGCTGTTTCCTCTCCTCTCCTCTCCGCCTCCCCTCTCCTTCTCTTTCTGCCCTGTACCTACTTACCCTCTAAACGGCTTCAGCCAGTCCTATGACTTTAAAGAACATCTGTATACTAATGATCTCAAGCTATACCTCTACCTTCCATTCATGCTCCAAATTCATGTATCCAGCTGTCACTCTCTCTGTCTCTCTACACACACACACGGATGTCTCATCAGCACCTCCAACTTAACATGTCCAAATCTGAATTTCTAATTATCCCCTAAGTCCTTTACTTTTCCTGGGTCCATTTTTCTCATGAATTTAAGAAGGTGCTCTGGCTGAAAGTCCAGAAACCATGTTAATTTCCTTTCTTTCTTCCTTGTATCCCTCATCAGATCTCGTCAGCTCCACCTTGCAAACAGACCACAGATCTGACCCCTATGTCTTGTCCCCCTCTAGTCCGAGCCACGGTCACCTCCTGGGTTTTTGCTTCCACTTTTACCGGCCTAGCTAATCTTCACACATCAGACAGGGTAACCTTTTAAAAGTTGTAAATCAGATCGTGTCACATCCCTGCTCATAAGTCTTCAGTGGATTCTGTCTCATTTGGAGCACAGGTCTGTGTCCTCCCTACCATGTCCTGGGCTGATCTGGACCGTCTCCTCTTCTCTCACTTTGCTTTAGCTACACTGGCCTTCTTGCTGTTTGACACACACACCGAGCTCAAGTTCAGTTCTTGGGCTTCTGCACTTGCTGATTCTTCCTCATCTGAGATCTGTGCATGTTTGGCTCCCCCACCAGGCAGTGTGGTTATGTCACCGATGGAAGCAAGCGTGGCATTAATCATTTTGCCACTCAACAAAATGTATGTGTTCCCTGAACTTGCCCCACTGACACTCCGGTCATTAGGCAACTTGAAAAGTACAACTTGGAAATTTCTAGCCATTGCTTGGGATTTTATTATTCAGGTGGCCGCTACATGACCCTAAATTAGACACACCTTAGACCGCTTGGAGAAGGCTGCTTGGGCTTTTGTGACATAAATCAGGCAACAGCCAGTCCCCAAAGAGAGCTAAAATCACCCCCTTAACCAATCACAAAATGCCTTTCAGACCCCTGCCTTATTTGACACAAACCCCACTCCTGACCCTTCTCCTTGGGGGGACCTGAAGAGACTCAGTGAACTCACTTTGGCATGACATGAGTTCCCCTTGCCTGGTGAGCTCTAAATTCAACTTTGATCTTTCAGCTCTGCTGGCCTGCTTATTACAAAATGACAATGCCTTAATGACTTCATTTTCTTCCCCCTTGCTGTTTTAGGCCTTTTTCTTTAACGTTTTCAGGAGCTCTGATACTTAGCACTGGTCTCTTTGTTTTCCAACATCCCCTTGTGGGGACATGGTATATTCCTTTCTTGGAGATTAAGAATTCTACTCTCCTGGGTCAGGGGCACCCACAGACTGTTTTAGGTAGCTCGTTCTTCTGCAAAATTATCGATCAACACCCCACTTTTGAAACTCCATCAAATCTGAATCCTTTTTAGGCACCCCTGAAATGCCTGCCCAACCCCCCTAAACAAAACACAACCCCTAAACTTTAATTACTGTAGCTATTTATTTTGGTTCCTCTCTGTGGGTGAGATTTACATTAATTAGAGTATAATGAAGCCTGCCCTTTCAAACAAATTTATTCCTTTGTTTGTGCTCATTTAAGCAAATCAACTGCACTGTTATGTGAGCATGCAAAACCAGACCCCCAGACCTAACCTTCCCAGTCTTTCCCAAGACACTGGCAGTTTTGCCCACTTGAGATTTGTGAAGGGAGACCTGTGGGGTTTCTTTTTTTCCTTCTGTCTTGTTGTTTTCCTATCTGCAGAAGAGACACATTTTCTCGAAAAACATTTCCGTCTCTGCGGCTTTCTGGTTAGTATTCAGGCCACCACCTCTGTTATCAGACGGTGGCAACAAAGCTTTTCCGCCTGAATCTTCTGTGAGGTGGCGGGGGAATGGATTGCACAGTAATGAGCTGGTTTTGCACGCTTCCTTCAGGAACCCTTTCTTATATCCCTTGGCAAGAGGAATTAATTCAAAACAGCAACCCAACCCTTGGGCATCTAAAATTCACAGAAATTCAGCTGACTTGACAGTAAGAGGGTCTCCCTGAAAATCAGTGTTGTGAATCAGAGCTTCATTCTTTTAGGGAAGGGGTGGCTGGCGTTTTTCTGGAGCGTTATATGAGGCTTTTATCCCTATTGCTGTTTTCAAGCCAACTGAAGATGGTAAGAGTGTGCTGGGAGCTGCTTTTCTTTCCTGATTATCCTGTTTCATCCTCTGAGCAGCACGAACTGAGAGTCTCAGAGTGTTTCCTCCCAGAGGGGCAGTCATGGACTGTTTTACCCTTCGTGAGCTTGACCAGATAGACTTAACCTTCTCAAGGGCAGGGCCAGGGCGACTTCATGCCTCCAGTAGTGAACACACTGCCTGGCACTTAGGAGACTCTCAGTGTACAGGCACTGGACGTTACCTGACGGACTGGCGGTGCTGGCGGCGGTGGCTGAGTGGCTGGGCCGCCCCTGTCCCTGTAGGTAGCACTCCTGCTGCTGTTCTTTGTTCCGGCTCACTCCCGTCTGTGCTTTCCTTTCTTCTGGTTTCAGTCTCTGGTTGTCTTCACTCCTTTGTCCAGGTGTTAGTTCCTGTTTCCGTCCAGTCCCTTTCCTCCCAGAGTATGGGACTTCTGTGCCCCCTCCTTGAGAAGCCTGCTTAACACACCACACACACACACACACACACACACACTCACACACACCCACCCCCTTATGGCCAGTCTCCAGCTCTGCAAGTCTCCTCATTCTTTTGTAGCTTCCAGTTTCCTTCTCTCTCACCCTTAGTCTCTCCTTCACTTTCAAGGGTCCATCATTCCTTGAACCCAGACTGACTCTCAGTAATCCCAGATTCTGCCCTGTCTTCTACATTTTCTTACCCTCCATTTCTCTTCCTTCAGTGGGTTTTGCCCCTTCACGCACTGCCATTTCCCTTTATTTATATATATCTTAATTTGCTAGAGGCTTGAATTGGGGATGGGTGGTTTTTACCTTTCAGATTTACATTGCTGACAAGACAAATACCCAAGCAATGATAGTTTCAGGGTACAGTGGTGAAAATCTTGAGTATGTGGAATAATTATTAAGAGGCTAGGGGTGTGTGAATGGCTCGGTCGGTTAAGCATCCAACTTGGGCTCAGGTCATGATCTCACAGTTCGTGGGTTTGAGCCCTGTATCAGGTTCTGTGCTGGCAGCTCAAAGCCTGGAGCCTGTTTCAGCTTCTGTGTCGCCCTCTCTTTCTGCCCCTCTCCCGCTCATGCTCTGTTTCTCTCTGTCTCAAAAATAAATAAACTATAAAAATTTTTTTAAAAAAGAGGCTAAAGCTGGAGAAAGCCATAGTGTTCAGTTTCATTTAAAGTAGTAGTTGTCAACCAGAAGCAATTTTGCCGTCAAGGGGACATTCAGGAATGCGTTGGAGATGGTTTTAATTGTCACATTAGGAGTGAGGGAGGAGGGATACTACTGGTATCTAGTGGATAGAGGCCAGGGATACTTCTAAATATCCTAAAGTGCACAAGACAGACCCATGACAAAGAATTATTAGGGCCAAAATGTCCATAGTGCTGAGGATGAGAAACCTTGGTTTACACATTCCCCCTTCTTCCTGTGCCCTGTCTCCTGATGCTGCATGTCCTCACACCATAACCTTATCACTTGTGTACCATGACCCCAGTTGCCATGTTTCCCCACAGCCTGGAAAGAATGACTTTGTTGTTGTTGTTTTTTAATGTTTATTTATTTTTGAGAGAGAGAGAGAGAGAGGGAGGAGGAGGGGCAGAGAGAGGGGTGGAGAACGGATCTGAAGTGGCCTCTGTGCTGACAGCAGACAGCCCCATCTGGGGCTCAGATTCATGAACCATGAGATCATGACCTGAGCCAAAGTCCACACTTCACCGACTGAGCCACCTACACACCCCAGGGCACGCTTGGTTTTAATCTCTGTGGTGAAAGCTAACCATGACCCCTCTTCGGTTCATGGAGCCTTGGCTACGTGGAGCAGGAGGGGCCTTCAGAAGTTTTTCAGACCACCATCTGATTCTTCAGAGGAAAGGAAGAAAGGTGCCCTCACTGAGGACTCACAGCTACTCAGGATGCCATGGCAGGGCTCCCAATGCCCACGTTTCTTCTCCTTCTACTCCCTGCTCTCGGTCAAATAAAAGAAATACAAGCTAACTCCCTAGGTAAGAACAGGAACCAGACTGATTCATCTCATTAAAGTAGGGACACAGCAACACACTTCCCAATTTATTTTTTTCTGGATCACACCGTCTGTTGCTCTCTTCAGAGTCTCTGCCAGCTACAAGGTATGGCCAGTGCACCTTCTTGTCCTCTTAGGGGGAGTGCCATGACTTGATGAAGGAAATGCAGCTCTAGGCACGTTGTTTGGAACGAGAACTTTGGGTAGGCAGACCAGTCATGTCTCCACATCTTAATGCCATGTAGCCAGCTATGTACTGGGTCAAGAAGTGTCTGAATGTAAGAAATGGAGAAGAGCATAAACACAGACTTTCTGCAATCAGGATTCAAAATGAGAGACAATCTCAGGATATTTTGGGCAATTTTCATGTCTTATTTCTCTTTCTCACCTCTCCCCAAACAACCACATTTTATCAGTAAGGAAAAGGATATTTTGGTAGAAGAGAAAGGGATAGGCCAACAGTTTTCTAAGCCAAGTCCTTTTATCTTCCAGCCTCAGGATGGCATTGGATGTGTGTAAACTAGGGTCTGTCCTAGACCTACATTTACCAGCTCTGTAGGGTGGGGCCCAATGCTGACATTTTATCAAGCTCCCAGGGCATCCTTCTGCAGACATAAGCTTGAGAACCACTGACCCAGACATCTGAAGAGTTAGGCTCCTTTTTTTTTGGCTTGAACAGTCCCAGAAAGTCAGAAGCCTTTGTACAATGTGTGAATCTCAGAATCTACTAAAAAAAAGAAAACAAAACCGTGACTCTTTTTGGTGACATCTCCTGGCCATAAGGTGACAGACTTTGCTTGGGGCTTTGAAGATGTAAAGGCCACATCTGCGAACATGGATAACTTACCAGGGAGAGGTCAGGCTTTGCTCCTGTTTTGAGTTTTAAAGGGCTAGAACCAGCTGTCTTCAGCGCTCCTGGCACCTTTTGGCATCCCCTCATAGGAGACCTCTTAAGAGCCATTTTCTTGAGGCCTGCTTTTTACCTAGCCCTCCAAGGACCTCCACGGTGCCTGCTCATTGATCCGCCTTGAGCAAGTGTCTGTATGTTTTATTGAAGACGGTTCACAGGCCTTGAGCACCTCCCGCATTTTAACAGTGTCTCCACTGGGTTTTGATTCTCACCCAAGCATGAATAATCTTCCAGGGATGGTGACCCTCCATCTGTGGAACTAGCCACATATCCTGTGTTACTGTCTTTGTTTATCCACTTGTGTTTTTTGGACGAAGCTTTAGACTCAGCTCTCCTTTTCCTCCTTCCTGAACCCTTAGGCATTCACAAAGTGGAATCTACATTATCTTGCTTGCTACTCCCCTCCCCCAAGAAGCACAGTGCTTCCCCAGCCATGGACCATATTCTGCTTTCCTCTCCAAAACAGATGTAGAGCACAAATTCCTCTCTTTTGTGCGAACAAACTGCACAATTATCTGACCTTAGTCAATTATTATTTTTTATATTCAGGTGGGGAGAAAAGGAGTGAATAGAATTGCAGTAACCAAGTAAGATTTACAAACTCCCTAGAAACCCATAAAACAAACGTCAAAGTTTCAAGGCCAGTCAGATTCACTATATAGGTACTTAGTTTCTGATTTTCATAGGCATCTTTACCCCAGGGCATTTGCACTTGCTGTTCCATGGCCATGTAGGCTCTTCCTCGAGATAACCACTTGGCTAGCCCTGTTGCCTTGCTTCCTCCTGCTCTCTATCCGAATATCTCCTTTTCACAGAGGCCTTCATTAACCATCCACTCTAAAATGGCATTCTAACTTCTGCCTGCAATGCTCCCTCTCTTCCTTTCCCTGCGTCAGCTCTCCTATACCACTTATCCCCACCTGATGTGTTATATATAGAGTAGCTGTTTGCCTTTTCTGTGTGCACCACCCCCAGCAAAGAGTACCTTCTATGAGAGTGGGGTCTTGTTTGTCCATTCACTGCTGTAGCCTCAGCATCTACAACAGTGCCTGCCTGGCCTAGTACACTCTCAAGCAATACTAGATGTGCAAATAGTAAGTGGGTAGATGGATGGAGAAATAAGACTCCAATTACTATCTTCTTTTTATATACAATTTCCCCAGAATGAACATGCATGTAAGGAGAGAAGTCATGAGCTATAGGTGTCTGGAAACAGATGGGCATCCAACTTAGGTCTGTTCCAGGTACGTGCAGTAATCAGCTGGAGGTGAGAACCACCAGCCAGTTTATTCTCCCTGGGGATGACAATGTGTTCCTTGCGCTGAGGTCCTGGCAAGGATCCAGTTTTTAACTAACTCCAAGTGGAGTGTCCAAAAATACGCATTTGGAGGAAAATGGCAGAAAAGAAGTTACTGCCACTTCCCTTTCTCTTTTCCCTCTCCCCGAGGGGAGAGACCCGACTCTGGCAAAAGCCACATTGTCAAGTGACAACATCAGAAAGCGGTCTAGCTTCACCCATGAAAGCAAGACATAAACAGAAATGGAAGTGTGTGCTCTTCTCAGTCTGCGGGCACCTGAGCACTCTGACTCATCCCACAGGGGAGACTCAGGCCTTTTGCAGTAAAACCACACTAAGAATACGTGTTCCATGTTGCAGTGACTGATTTTAGCGGTCTCTCAGGAAGTGGGCAATCAACAGTCTATCAAGTCAATAACCTAAAAGGAGAATGGCAACCAGAAGCCATGGGTCCAGCATTTGACCTATTAGCCATTCATTTTGATGTGGTTCTTTTTAAGGCCTTCCTTCCAGTCATGTGGGTCTCTAAATTGTGACCTGGTACACAATGGCCACTTGTTTTTTTTATCTCCAGAAGTGAATGATCAGAGTTAGCATTTTGGAGATGTAGGACCCATATACGTGCAGGTCATTCTTATGAGTAACATCTTTCTTTTCCCTCTTTGTTTCTCTCTTTTTTTCTTTTCTTATAAACATGTGGGATCATAGTTATTTAGACTGTGGTTGAACCATATGAAATTGCCATTTTTGTACACTAAATAATGAGAATACTGGCAGTTTCTTATAGAAAATCCTCATCTTTCCTCTGTGTCCTCCTTCTCCCAGCCCCCTTCTCTTGGTGTCTCTCTCTCCCTCTCTTTTCATGGCTCTGCTCTCTAGATTTTTGTCCTGGCAAGCACATGTGTATTACCCAGCTGTGAAGGTCAATAGATATTACTGGGAAAAAATTAAGAAAAAGAAGACTTTCAAATTTCAATAAGTGTTAATTTGAAAACCCACTGATGCACTTCACATATCTGGAGGGAGGTCCTGTGGAACAGCTGAAGCACCGGCACGCGAAACCGAATGGACCAGGTCTGATGAGGATGTTAATTAGTCTGTGTCACTGTTCCTACATGTGAAAAATACTGCTTTTTCTTTTATTTGGGCTTTCAGATTCAAGGGGACTTTTCTGGGTGTGGGGATGCAGGATTAGAGGGATTATTAAAAGGGTGGTGACCTTGACTAGCATGGGGTGTAAAAATCTTTACCTATGTACTGACCAGTAAGGCAAACCTGGATGGACAAGCTTGGCGTCCTGGCCCACCGACGATCCAGGTCCCTGGTATCCAGTGTCGTTCCATTCAAAGCTCAGGCCTTGCAGCATCTTTGTGAACCTCTGTAAGTGGACCTTGTTGACTGTCCTTATCCTGCTTGCCAACCTCACTTTTGTTTCTTGGATCACAAATGAAATCTGTCACCTTCGCATGGATATCACACCTCAAGTCACAACGCCTTTGTTCCTCTGTGAATAACAGGCTTTCTCTCTCTTCACCTCTTTATCTCTTAAACACATGTACGTGTGCATGAGCACATAGTTCCTATAGCAATGATTTTAGCAATTTATATTTCAAACATTATGTTTGCCTGTTGCCATAATTTGGACAATACAGGAAATAATAGAGAAGAAAATTATAATGACTACGACTCAAACATAAACACTACTAACATTTTAGTGCATGTTCTTTTTTTAAAATTGAACTATAGTTTACACACAATGTTATATTAGGTTCAGGTGTACAACATAGTTATTCAACAAGTGTATAAATTACACTGTGCTCACCACAAGTAGAGCTACGAACTGTCACCATACAGCACTATTACAATACCATTGACTACATTCTCTATGATGTACTTTTTATCCCTGTGACTAACTCATTCTGCAACTGGAAGCCTCTATCTCCAACTCTCCTTCACCCATTTTGCCCATCCCCTCACCCCTTCCCCATTGGTAACCATCAGTTCTCTATATTTATGGATCTGTTTCTGCTTTTGTTTATTTATTTATTTATTTTTTGTTTTTAGATTCCACAAATAAGTGAAATCATATGGTATTTGCCTTTCTCTTCCTGACTTATTTTGCTTATTAGTGCATGTTCTTATAATGTTTGTTTTTTTCCTAATTTTTAATGCTTATTTATTTTTGATAGACAGAGTGGTAGAGAGAGGGAGACACAGAATCCGAAGCGGGCTCCAGGCTCTGAGCTGTCAGCCCAGAGTCCAATGTGGGGCTTGAACCCACAAACCATGAGATCATGACCTGAGCTGAAGTTGGATGCTTAACCAACTAAGCCACCCAGGTGCCCTCTTATAATGTTTTAATGCATACATATTGCATTGGGGTTATACTGTATATAATGTTACAATATAATCTACTTACTTAAAATCCTCTTAGAGCGTTTTCCCATCTTTGAATATGCTTTGGAAAGATATTTTTTAATAAATACATGGTGTTCCATGATGTATTTGTATATATGTATGTGTGTGACTGTGCATGTAAACATATATGTGTATGGTTTATTTATTCTTATATTATTAATAACCTGTTATTTCCACTAGTTTGTAAGTTATAAATGACACAGCAGTAGACTTTTTTCTAGATACATCTTTTATTATATCCCTCATTATTTTGTTAGAATAAACTTGTAGAAATTGTATTACTGGGTAGAAGGGTATGACCTTAGTCAAAGCTCTTGACATATATTTCCAAATTATTTCCTAGAAAAAGTTTGTATCAATTCATTTTTTCACCATCAGTATAAAAAGTCACTTGTTTTTCCATATTTTCCCCCAAATTTGGGGGAAAATATTATTCAAATTTGCACTTTGTTGATTTCTAGAAGAACTGAACTCTTTTGTATATGTACTTGTCATTTGTATTTCCTTTGAAAACTGTCCATATCTGGGCTTTATTCTAAGAGCAGTACAGTGGGAAGACACTGAAAGATTTTATCTTGGGGAGAGATAAGATTAGATGAGAATTTTCAAAGACTCGTTCTGATAAGAGGGAGCAGAATGGATAAGATAGAACAGGGGGTGAGGTAAGAAACAGTTAGTCATCTTGGTAAGAAATTATGGTGACCAGCCCTAAAGTGATAGTAATAGGACTGGAGATCACTGGATAGAATCAAGAGATATTTAGGAGAGAGAGTAGAAAGGACAATTATTGGACATGGGTGACCAGGGGGAGGGATTAGTTCAGGGTTTTTCAACCTTGACACTGTTGACATAGCACTTTTGGCTGGGTCATTTTTATTGTGGGGATCTCTCCTGTGCATTGTAAGATATTGAGCAGCATCCCTGACCTCTACCCATGAGATGCCAATAACATGTAGTCCCCCATCCCCTAAGTTCTGAGAACCAAAAAGGCCTCCAGACATTGCCAAATGTCCCTTGGGGCAGAGGGAAAAAAATCACCCTTGGTTGAGAACCACTGGGCTTGGTGATGATAACATCTCGGATTTGGGCTTGGGTAACCTAGAAAGGGAATATAGGGAAAGGAACAGATACCAATGGTGAGTGAAAGAGTGGTCACAGTTCAGTTTTGGACATGTTGATTTGAATGAATTCTGTAAGGACGGACAGTAGCTGGCAGTTATAATAGTTTCGGCTCCAGAGATTTGGCCTGGAGATTTAGACTTGAGATTTATTGGCATACAGATGACGATTGGTGAGAATGAGTAAAGCGAGAAGGGAAGAGGGTTTGAGGGTTTGGGGCAGAAAGAACATGAAGGGTTATCAACATTTAAGAAAGAAGAAAAATATACAAAAAGAACTCATAAGGAGTTATCAGAGAGGTGAGAGGAAAAGCACAAGAGTGGAGTATCATGGAAGGCAAAGTGAGAGACTTAGAAAGAGCAGAGGCATTTAACTAAGTCAAATGCTGTCAGAGGTCAGTCAGAATAAGGCTGGAGGAGTGTTCCCTGGTATTAGTGACGAGGAAATTCTCGAATCAGCTTGGCAATAGCTGTTTCAGTTGAGTATTGGGGTTCAAAGCCAGACTGAAGTTAGTTGAGTGCTGATTAGAAGGTAATGAAGTAAAAGCAGAATCTGAACCATTCTTAAAGACATTTTGCTAATAAAAGGAAGAGAGATATAAGTTGGTAGAAACAGAATCAGGTGGGGTTGAAAGAATTTTTTCTTTTCTTTTTTAATTTTTTACAATTAAACTTTGTATTTTGGGATAATTGTAGATTCACATGCAATTATAAGAAATAATGCAGGGAGATACATTTACATTTGCCCATTTTCCTCTCAATGGTAACATCTGCAAAACTATATTATCACAACCAAGATACTGACATTGATCCAATCCACTGAACTTATTCAAATTTTCCCAGTTTTACTTGTCTAGTTTATGTGTTTAGCTCTGTACAATTTTGTCACACAGGTAGGCCTGTGTATCTACCACCATAGTCAAAATACAGAACATTTCCATCATCACAAGGATCCCTCATGTTGTTCCTTAATAACTGCATTCACCTTTCTGCCACCTTGACCTTGACCCCCAACAACCACTAATCTGTTCTCCATTTCTATAATTTCATCATTTCAAAAGTGTTATATAAATGGAATTGTACAGTATGTAACACTTTGGGATTGACATTTCCTCCCAGCAAAATTCCCTGGATATTCTTCCAGGTTATTCTGTGTATCAATAGTCCTTTCCTTTTCACTGCTGAGTAGTAGTCCACGGTGTGGATGTGCCAGTTTGTCCAACCAATCACCTACTAAATGAATCTAGGTTCTATTCAGTTTTTGCCTCTGACAAATAATGTTTAGTTTTCTAAGAAACTGCCAAACTGGTTTCCAGAGTGACTGTACCATTTTACATTCCCATCAGCATTGTATTGATGATTAAGCCTCTCCATATCTTCACCAGCATTTGCTGCTGTTGCTTTTTTTGTTTTAGCCATTCTGATAGGCATGTAGTAATATGTCACCGTGGTTTTAATTTTTATTCCCGTAAAGAATAGTGACCTTTTCATGTAATTAGTTGCCATCTATATATCTTCTCTAGTGAAATTTTATTTAAGTCTTTTGCCCATTCTCTAGTTAGATTTTTTCTTTCTTTCTTTCTTTTTTTTTTTTATTGTTGAGTTTGAGTTTTGAGAGTTCTGTATATGTTGTAGTTCCTGGCCCTAATTATGGGATATAAGGCTTGCAAATATTTTACCTTAGTCTGTAGCTTGTCTTTTCATCCTTTTCACAATGTCTTTCACAGAGCAAAAATGTTAAATTTCAATGACGTCCCGTTTATCACTTGTTCCTTTTGGTGTCCATGCTAAAAACTCTTTGGTGTCAACCCTTTACCTGGCCCTAGGACCCAAAGATTTTATCCTATGAGCTTTCTGAATGTTTCATAGTTTTATGTTTTACAATTAAGTCCATGACCCATTTTGAGTTAAATTTTTGTATGAGGTGTGAGGTTTAGGTAAAGGTTTCTGGGTTTTTTTTGTTTTTTTGTTTTTTTGGTTTTTTGGTTTTGTCTATGGATGTCCAATTATTCCCACATCATTTATTGAAAAGGCTCTTTAATTTTTTAAGAGGCAAAAAGATTTCAGCATACATAAAATCTTACAGAAAGGAGCCATCAGAAAAGAGAGGTCAAATAGAAATATGGAAGTAGGTCACAGGTTCTTAAGAACGTGACAGGAAACAAGGTCTAGTTTCAATACTGTAGATATGATGTGTGACAAGCACAAAGAGGAGCAGGAATGTCATTGTTACATTTTATTCTTGTCAGAATCATTTGAGATTATGGGGATTATAGTCAGAATTGCAATTTCGAGAGCCTTGTAATGTTTTTGATTTACCTTTCTTTCCCTAATCTCACACTATGGAATCATGTCAATCTTTTTTACTCGAATCTTATTAGGGTCAAGAAATTCAAACCAGTGGTTATTTATTTAGCATATACTTCACATTCAGTATGTATTAGGTGATGTGGGGTGGCCACAAAAGGCAAGATTCTGTTCTTGAGGGGCTTATAATCGAGTCAAATAAGTCAAGGAAAATATACAAATACGTTGAAGTGCCAAACACAGATCCTCAGTTCCTTATCCAAAACATTCAGAGCCAGGACTTCATAATTCAGACATTGTCCCTCATTTTAGAAAGGTACTATGGTCCGTAGCCTGTATAATACAACTCTAGTGGGGTAGGGCTACAGCACCCAATAACCAAATTGTACATATAATGAAATATTTTAAAAATAAAAACAGTATGTAAGAAATGAAGATTGTTAATAGACCACATTTGTTGCCACATGCATTTGAACCAAATTTAAGAGGAAAAAACCCAGAAGTTCTCTGTTCTGAAATGCTTGGGTTTCAGAATTGTGGACAGGATCTTAAACCTGTTTCATGGGTATTGACTGATATAGAGAAAAGGAAATGAATATTTATGGTATAGGTAGAAACTTTGCAATTTCTGTAGCCATAGAATCTGAGACTCAAAACAAGGAGTAATTTGCTTAAATGTGTACCACTCAGCATCATCTGGAAACTTACAAGAAATACAAATTTCAGGTCCAGTCCCGCACCTAGTCCATCAGAAACCTTTGGGCTGGTAATTTGTGGTTGAACAAGCACTCCAGGTGATTTTGATGCATGTTAAAAATTTGAGAACCACTGACATAAAAAGGAGCTTGACAGAGAGCCAGGATTCAAACTCAGATGTTTCTGATTCAAAACTCAGTGGTCTTTTGCTGCTGTTTCCCGTGCTTTCAAAGTAGAAAGAAGCAGAGATTGATATGAGCCCAGACAGTAACAGTGACTTCAAAGAGGTTATGTTGAAACATGCTTTACTTTAATCTAATAGATTAGAACAAAATAGTTTTGAAATATACATTTCTAGAATATTAGTCTGTTCCTTAATTGTATCAGGAAAAAAATAAGCATTGATAATTCCCTACTTTATTTCTCTATGTTAGTATCTCAATGATGGTACAATTTATTTTGTAGTTTCTTTAAGATCAAGGTAGTAATTTAGCTTAATTGTGAACATTAAGAGTTAGGAGCTTATTGGGGTGCCTGGGTGGCTTAGTCGGTTTAGCGTCCGACTTTCGCTTAGGTCATGATCTCGCGGTTCGTGGGTTCGAGCCCCACGTCGGGCTCTGTGCTGCCTGCCAGCTCGGAGCCTGGAGCCTGTTTCAGAGTCTGTGTCTCCCTCTCTCTCTGACCTTCCCCTGCCCACGCTGTCTCTCTCTCTCTCCTAGAAATAAATAAAAATATTTAAAAAATAAAAAGAGTTAGGAGCTTATATAAGTAAAAGAGGGTCTCAAATATTCCTGAGATGGTTATTAACCTGTTAGTTAATATCTTTGATATCAGCATATTCTACTGATAAGTTGATGTAACTTGCTTTTCTACTTTTAGCATGAGATTTAGTGTACAAGTTGACAAATTTAAGAAAAATCCAATTAAAGACTTTTAATACATCTCTCTGCAAGTAAAGAATAGTTATTTGTGTGGTTCCAGCTCTATTTAGAAGTCAAGAATCTATATCAACCAGGAGATTATAGGTTTAAATTTAAAGGGTAAGTATAGGGCACAGAAGGGGGAAATGGGGAAACTGATCACATTGCTCCTTATTCACTGACAAATAGGACGACTTAGTTCTAAAAGTGAAAAGTTGGAGTTAATATGGATGTGCTTAAAATGAGGCCTAGCAAAATACAAGCCTAATATACCCATAAGATATATCTCAATAGTGATGTATGGAAGTGTTAAATCATAATATTGTACACTTGAAACTAATATAACACACTGTGTTAACTAACTGGAATTAAAGTAGAAACTTAGAAAAGAGATCTACCCTAATAACTATGTCATGTTGATCTCCTTCAGAAAGGAACACTATGTTGGAAAATAAATCACTGGAGAAACAAAATGGCAAAAAAACAAAAAACAAAATAAAAAACCACACAAAAACCCTACCGAATTCATATCACTTATAAGTTCTTTTTTTACCACTATAAGTCAAGCTTTGTTTTAAGGGCTGGAATTGATAGAATCCAGTATCTTCCAGTAGCAATTACTCGAATTACTCGTATCAGTTTAGGCCAGCTGTTCCAGTTATCTTTTGCTGCATAGGGAATCACCCCAAGCTTTAGTAGCTTAAAACAGTAATAACAGTTAGGGTCACACATCTGCAGTTTGGGCAGTGTTCAGTGGATTATCTATCCCTGCTCCACCCAGTGACTGATGGGATGGCTCGAAGGCTGTGGGCTAGAACTATCTGGAGGTGTACTCACAGGTCTGGCTGTTGGGTTAGCTATTAGCTGGGGCTTTCAGCCACAAAAGTGTGGCTTGTTTCTAAGGGAGAGAAAGCCCGGTAGAAGCTGTATCACCTTTTATGACCTAGATTCAGAAGTCAAGTGCCTATTTTTTAAAAATTTTTTAATGTTTATTTATTTTTGAGAGAGAGAGAGAGAGCGCGAGCAAGCGAGCAGGCAAGGGGCAGAGAGAGAGGGAGACACAGAATCTGAAGCAGGCTCCAGACTTGGAATTCAATCCCATGGACCGTGAGATCATGACCTGAGCCAAAGCTGGATGCTTAAACAACTGAGCCACCCAGGGGCCCCATGAAGTGCCTGTTCAATTCATTGAAGTTGTCAACAGTCCTGCCCAGAGTTAGGGGAGGGAGGAAGGACTGCACCTCATGACAGGGGAGTGGCAAGGTTTTGGAAGAACAAGTGAGGCTGTTGTTGGAAAAGACAGTCACAGAAGCTTAAGAATCATACCTTTGATTTTTTCTATTGTTGTCTTTAACTTTATTTGAAATAATTCTAGGCTTACAAATTGCAAAAATAGCGCAGAGTTCCCAAATTCCCTTTGCTCAGTTTCCTCTCATGTTACATCTTACCTAACCATAGAACAAGGATAAAAACTGAGAAGTTAACCTTGGCACAATACTATTAACTAAACTACAGAAATAATTTGGATTTCACCAGTTTTCCCCTAATATCCTTTTTCTGTTCCAAGATATAACCCATGATTCGATACCGCATTTAGTTGTGTCTCCTCAGTCTTCTCCAGTCTGTGACATTTCACAGTGCTTAGTTGTCTTTCATGACCTTGACACTTTTGAAGAGTTTTGGTCCGTCATTTTGTAGAAGGTCCCCCAATTTCGGTTTGCCTGATGTTTTCTCATGATTACATTAAAGTTATGCATTCTTGGTAAGGGTAACACAAAGGTGATGTGCCCTTTTCAGTACATCATATGAGAGGGTACAGGATGTTCATATGTATTAGTGGTGATGTTAATCTGGAACACTTGGTTAATCTGCCAAGTGGTGTCTATGGTATTCTTGCCTATGAACTTACTATTTTTCTCTTTGTAATTACTAAATATTTTGGAGAGATCCTTTGAGACTAAGCAAATGTCTGTTTCTACTTAAACTTTTGCAAACACATGTTAGCATCCATTGGTGAGTCTTGCCTGTAGCAGTGACTACTGTGGTGTTTTAATGGTTATTTTCTATTTTCCTCATTCCTTCTATTTTGCTTAATTAGAATTCTTCTCTATAGGAGAGTTGTCCCTTCTCCCCTGTATTACTATCTCCCCTTTATTTATTTATCCAGTTATTTATTTATGTCAGCATGGACTCATGGAGGTTTATTTATTCTTAAGTTTATGTTGTCATACTATCCCTATTTATTTTGTTGCTCCAGTGGTCCAACTTTGGCCATTAAAAGTTCTCTCAGGTCGGCTCCTATACACTTTCAACATGCTCTCATTCTTTTTTTATTTGTAATTTTTTTGAGCACTTCTTTACTTTCTGGCACCAAAACATGCTCCCGGTTCATCTTGTATTTTCCTTGCCAAAGTCCTGGATTCAATTAGTTCCTCAATGAATCCTGGTTTCTTTTATTGGAGAATGGTATTTAGGAACCAAGATTTGTGTGCTGAGATGAAACCATTGCTACTGGGTGTCATACATATATACCCATCCATATTTATTTCTAGATCTATTTATCTGTGTATAAATATTTTTTTAAAAATCTTGAGTCCATATTGATATTTCTGACTCCAGTCCGAATAAAACCACAAGATTTATTCTAGAATTTATCCTTGTTTATTTGTAATTTCTTGTTCTCACAGTGAGAATAGGCTCTCATTATCTAAAATATATTTACTTACTTCACTCCAGAATACAAATGGCTTCAGAATTGCTCACTCAGAACCCTGTGAGTAACAAATTGACCAATTAGAGTATAGCATTTGTATCCGGCTATTTTTGCCTTTGGTGTTGCTCTATCCAGTCAAAACATTGTTTTCCAAAGTGATTTAGGTCAGCTCTTTTTTTCCCCTTACCACCTGTGATGTGATTCATCCATAAGACAGTTTGGTTTGTCATAGTCTGCATTCTGTCTCCCCATGTCCCATCCTAGATGAGTTTCTTTTTTTTTTTTTAATTTACATACAGTAAAATGCACTCTTTTGTAGCATACAGTTCCATGGGTCTTAACAAATGCATAGAGTTGTATATCTACCACCAAAGTCCCTTAAGAAACAGTCTTGTCATTCCAAAAAATCCCTTTCGACTGCCCCCTTTATAGTGACCTGTCCTCCACACCTCAACTCCTGGAAACCATGGCTCTATTTTCCATTTCTATAGTTTTGTCTTTTCCAGAATATCATATAAGTGGAATCATGCAATCTGTAGCCTGTGGGCTCTGGCTTCTTTCATTTAGCAAAATGCATTTAAGATTAGTTCATGTTGCTGTGTGGACCAATAGTTTATTCCTGTTTATTGTGGTAGTATTCCAGTGTATAAACATACCACGGTTCATTTATCCATTCACCAATTGAAGGACACCCGAGTTGTTTCAAGTTTTGGTGACTGTGCATAAAGCTGCTATAAATATCCTGGTACACGTTTTTGTGTGAACACAAGTTGTCATTTTTCTCAGGTAGATATGTAGGAGTGTGACTGCTGTTACATTTGGTAGGTATGTGTGTAATTTTATCAGAAACTGTCAAGCTATCTCCCAAAGTGGCTCTCTCATTCTGCACTGCCAGCAGCCACATATGAGAGCTCTGGTTGTCCTGCATTTTTACTGCTGACATTTGCTTGTTCTGTGACTTCACCTCTCTGACAGGGTCAGAAAAAAGTCATAGCTTTGAAGTTGGTTGTTTTTTCATTATGAGTATGGGAGCAATAGTCCTTTCAACTCCATATATCACAAGCCGGAGTCAGTAATAGAACTTTTATGTGAAAGTTTAAAGAGATAGCATAAATTTAACTGGGAAATTAAGGTCACAACCATATATTTATATTATTTTGGAATAAATAGAGCTTCACTGCACAGAAACTTGATGTATAGATTGATAATGGGGATAAACACATCACTTTCTTTCAGTGGTCTCCTTTGATTTTTCTTTTTGTGCCAAGTGACTGGCTTCCTTCTGGATATTCCCAAAGAGTTCTGCCTCTACATCTGTTCTCCTGGTATCACACTACTTTGCCATTGGTAATGAACTACACGTTGTGTATTTGAATGCTTATGGGGAAGAGAGATTACATAAATAGCCTAATCTTGTCGGATATAATACAGTAGAAAGTATAGGGTCTTTGGCTAAATGAGGAAGTGCATACCTTGCTTTAAGGTAATTCAAATTAAAATGTGTACGTGCCTGAGTGTGTGTGTGTGTGTGTGTGTGTGTGTGCATGTGTGCGTGTGTGCATATATATTTAGCCTACTTATATGGCTATATATATCCTAACAAAACTGTTTAGGGCACTATTTGGAGACAACATTTAGGACCTTATGATCCCTGATTCATTCTGTATGGTTTGGCTGTTGACCAAGCCATGGTCAACATGGTGCCAACAGCAGTATCTCCTAGATCTTCAGTAGATATTTATTGAATGAATGAGTCAATGAATGAATTGCACACAAAATCTGACAGGAAATCCAAAACATTGATGATTACATTAAAACAGATTTTTTTTCTTTCCATGTACTTTGGGAATGCCAGTGGCTTTTGTAGATCTTGTAGAACCTCTTGTCCCATCCCAGTTTTGGAGAAGGCCTATATCTACTTGCCATAAGGAATTGAAATTCAAACAATTAAAAGACTAGGCTTAATTTCCTAGAGCAGTAGATGGGGTGTTTCTACATCAGCTATTGAATTAAGCGACAACACAAGAGGATTTTTTTTGCCATATAAAATAGCTAATTTTGGTTAGTGAATGCCAGCAGGAAATTTATTACACTTAAAATTTTCCTACGCACCATTCATGTCCACCTGCATCATATCACAGTTATTGCAGGCTATGCAACTATTTAATGGGGGAATTTCAGAGAATCAAGACCAATAGAATGAATGCTTTAAACGGCTGGTCATTCCTTCTGAAGAGGCAATTTGGGATTTTAAATTAAGATCAATACTTTGGGTACCTATAGAAGTGACATGGCAGAGTCCCAGAGCTGCTCTGGAGTGTCAACTGGGTGGGTGTTTCTAAAAAAAACTGAAGGGACAGTGAGAGCTTTAAAAAAGAAAAAAACTTCTCACTTGTCATTTTATCTCCAAAGGATTGAGAAACTTTTCTTGAGACAGAGTGGGAGCAAAAGGAAAATTATAGGTTAGGAGATAAAAAGCCTTTTGGGCAGAGAGGAAAGATTGTGGTAATAGAGATGGCAGATCTCAAGATGGGAAGGATACATTTAAATAGAAAAGGAACTCAGTGCTAACAAAGAATTCCCTGGGACAGGTAAGACACAAGAATAAATTAGGTACAAGGCACAAGAGTCCCTGAAAAATTATAACGTAAATGTAACCAGCTGTTTTCTCTGAGCCAGACATTCCGTATCTATTTAGCTCATGATCACCTACAACCAACATGACATTGGCCAAATTTACATTAGTCAATCAACATCATGTATTTTCTATCTTTATTGCTGCTATTAAAAAAAAAAAAAACTGGTCTGCAGTATAAATTCTCTGAGTCAATTTGAACCAGTGTTTCAGATACTACACTTGCACATCACCAAAGCTTTTTTTACTCATTGATGTACTTAATATATCTTTATGCCAAGTTAATTTGAAATCTTGCTTCAATTTTCCTTTCATGTGATTAAACACTTAAGCATTAGATCTCAAAGGTCAATTTACATAAATAATGAAGAGCTCAATTCATCCTTTGTTGGCCCTTCCCTCTATTGTGAAAGTAAATGTTATGCATGCATCCCACATTGCAAGTCCTTTCCCTTTTCTATCCCTAGATACTAACACTGAAATACTAAAGAGTTTTGGCTGCCACGTCTTATCAGTTCACAGAGGAATAAATATGAATTTCATGTGTTTGGGAGGGTAGTATTTATAAACGACGATGGCTGAAAGGCTAATGTGTTGGTCAGACTACTGTGGCTTTGAAAAATAATGGAGCACTCTCTCTGCATGGCTGTCACTGAGTAGTCCAGGGCATAAATCCACAGCATTTAAGATGACAAGACCTTATATTTACATAGAGACTTTCTCCAAGGAATTCACATAGCTCCTTACGAAAGGCTCCATTAATTCTTATAGCTTTGGGAACTAGAGTGGGAAGATATATCTTTATGGCCAGTTGTCATAAGTGAAGGAACCGTGCCTGAGATCGGTTTGTAACTTTCTCAAGGTCACTGTAGCCAAACTGAATTGCCAAAAGCGTGGAAACCCAGATAATACCAGTTCCCCATGTGGGGTAAGGAATGTGTTGGTCACTTTGGGTAGGGGAGAATCATGGCTTTTCAGAAAGGAACTTTCAGCATTTTGACTCTCCTGTGTAATCTGTGACTGAGAGATATTATTTTTTGTTATTGTTTCCCAAACCACAGTCCTCTGCAAACTAGGCTATACAAGACATCAGGAGGTCTGTATTGAAAAAACAAAAGAAAACAAAAACAAAACAAAACAAAACATGGCTTCCATGTCCAAATATGTTTGAGAACTGCTTTGTGCTGTATTTTACTCTTGCCGATAATAATTCCTATAAGTGCAATAAAAGCTCTGAGAAGTCCTGTAGTGAAGAAAAGTATTAACCTTGTTTCAGCCACAGTTTTCCAGACTTATTTGATTATGGAAATAAAGTTTCTTTTGTATAGCATCTCTTAATGATTTATGGAACTGTTTTTCAATGGATTGCCTTCTGGGGAAATACAGTTCTTGAGTAAAAGTCCTGGTGAAGAAACACTCCTGTAAAACCTGTTTTTATTCTCTGATCTTTCTAGGCCCACACTCTCTGTTGAGGCTTTATTCACAAATGACCTGGCTGGAGTTTAAGACTTAGAGATGCAGCAGATACTCTTGGTTTGCTAAATAAGGTTCTATGGGAGTAATGAGATGGTGCTGAAAAGTGACCCAGGAACAACACCACATCCTTTGTTCCAATCTCCTTCCAGTCCTGCCTAGTTTGTGTCTGTTTCACACTCTGATCTGTGGCCCTTTGCCTGGAATGGTGCCACAGTGCCCTGTGTGCTAGATACTAGGGGCGAACAATCACAGATCAAGTAGCAAATATAGTACTGACCAAGAGCCAGGGAGGAGTCTGGACCAATTGGACAAGAACCAGGAAGAGTCTATCACTGGGGCACAGAATAGAATATGGCTTTGAGGGGCACCTGTGTGGCTCAGTCAGTTCAGCATCAGATTTCTGCTCAGGTCATGATCTCATGGTTCCTGGGTTTGAGACCCGTGTGGGGCTCTACATTGACAGCTCAGAACCTGGAACCTGCTTCAGATTCTGTGTCTCCTTCTCTCTCTGCCTCTCCCCTACTTATGTTCTGTTTCTCTCTCTCAAAAATAAATAAACATTTAAAAAAATTTAAAAAAAGAACATGGCTTTGAAAATTCAGAGTAGAAATAGTGATGACATCAGAAAATGGGGAGACATGGACTATGTCATTTCAACAGAGCAGTAAGAGTCTTACTTGGACCAAATCCTGACATGCTTGCACATGTCATCCCAGATAAGGTTTCAGGGCTGGGGAAGGGTCCAAGATGTGGCCCCACCAAGAGTTTTCATTTAGGGTTCCTGAATTTGCTTAGGTAAATCCACATTAGCATATTTTAGTCACTCTCCTTTTGACTGTGATAAAAATGCTGTGCTGTGTGTTGCTAAGTGAAGATCATTTGCAGAACAGGTACTTGTCAACATGGAGACCAATAACTAGGGAAAACTTTTATTTTTGTCAGGAAAAGAAAAACCTGTTGAAATGATCAGCTGCCTTAATGAAAAAGGCAGAGTGAGAATGCATAGATGTTGGGCCATATTCAGATCCTAACTCTGCTTTCCTTATTCTTTCCAGCTAATCAGTGCTGTCCTTTGTGCCCCCGCCCCCCACGTACATCCTGTCACTACTTTGATCAAGCAGAGAAGGAGGTCTTATTCCTCAAATGTCATTTTAATTATTTGGGATGGCACTGGAAAGGGACACAAGATGAGGGAGGGACTAGGAAGGTAAATTGGTACCAGTTATGAGGGACATTGGCTCTCATGTCAGAATTTGGACTTTGTGGTCTGGAAGTGAGGAGAGTATAAAGTTTTGAACTTGGGTTGTGGCATGACTGAGCATTACCAACCTGTCGGGTATTTGCCAGCCCTTGAACTGCCCCTCACCCACTCATTCCTACCAGCTGAAGGACCCCATCTTCCGGGAAATAGTCTGCACCAAAGAGACATTGAAGTAAAGAAGCTATTTAATCATATTTAGTGAGTCTTAGGTTTTGTTTCAACATGGTAAGTAAATGAGATGACTCTACATATGTATCTATCTTGATTATTATAATAATGACCAGGAGACAGGTTTTTTTTATTGTTATAGTCAAGTATAAGGAACAATTATAATAAATTCAGGCAAGCCAGAAAATTCATTGGGTTTGCTTGAGAGTAGTTTTTCTTCAGAGCAGAGACACTATTCTCCTCTGAGCAGTTGGCCTGAAAGGACAGGCATATGTATATGTTGGTTCTCAGTCCTATAAGAAGAAGATGTTAAGACAGGATTAAATGTGCAAGGCTTTTATGAAGACACATGCCTGTGAAAGAAAATGGGGAGGGAGCATAGCAGGGCTAGGAGAGCCATCAGACCATAGTGCATGTGACCCGAAGTGAAGCAGAGAGCAGGAGGTTGGGCAGACATGTCCTAGACTGAGGTGCAGCCAAATAAAGGTTTGGCAAGGATGTCAGAGTGTCCTCGAGCCCAAATTGGCCATCTAAAGTATTCCCTGTCTCCTAGGAGTCGGCCTACCTCACCGAACCTGCCAGGCTCAGTCATTGGTTGGGAGCAGCCCATGGGAGATGTGGCCCCACCTATTCGCAGCAATGGCTTTCAGAGTGTAGCAGCTGGAGGCCAGGCCCCCAGTAGAAGAAATCTAGGATGTTCATTCTATTGGTTGCAATAATGTTTGTGAGTCAAACTTGTCTTTGAGACTTTCTAACAGCCTGTACCTCTGTTTGTGGCACTCAGTGGTTCAGAGGGAAGGTTTCACAAAGTGAAAGTGCTTTCACAAAGAGGGAGGGGCTTTTGTTGGTAGAAATGGAAGGATGAAGGCAGTTCAGAGATGGTCATACTGGTAACATCTGACCATGCCACTTGCCTGCTTAAAAAGATTGGGCTGATGATGTGCAGCTGGTTTCACTAAATTCTTCTGAGAATTCTGTGGCATCAAATGTCTTCCTGCTTAAAAAGAAAAAATGATACTACAGAGGGGGAAATGGTAAAATGTTATTTTGGATTTCGAGGTAAAGCTGTTAGATTTAGGAAGTTTTTGACACTTCATTATAGGTAGAAGCACTTTATGTAGTCTCTTTACATTTTCTACTCAAGATAACTTTTGGATTGATACAATTGTTCTAAAATAATGCTCCCGTCAGATCAGAGGCAAAAACAATTAGACAGAAGACACCTTTGTTTGAAATCAGTATGACTGCATAAAATGTATTAATGAAACACAGTGAATAATCTTGATCTCTTGATAAATTGCCTGCTCTAGAGAGCATGGACAGCTCTTGTAGCATCTATTGAGAAAACAAAGAAATCCTGTCAAGATGACAGCTGCTGCTTCTGTGGAACGTGTTAGGAGTCATGAGGTTTTGAATATGATGCAGTTAGCAGCGTCGTGTACTTAATCATCTGGCAAGGAGGAATGTTTGTCTTCCTTCTTGGGCATCCATGGATTCTAGAATGGAGCTCACATATGGCTTTACCCAAAAATCAGCAGGACACTTAGCTTGAAGAAACTACCTGCAAGTGCTGTCCCCAGCCTGGCATATCTGAAGGTACTGTTGACCATGCAACAATTAACTCTGGTGAGATAGGTCTAGGGTGGTGTATCAGTTAACTGTGGCCACAATGATGCTGCATAATAACCGACCATAAGATCTCAGCAAAGGAAAAGTGGGTATTTGGTTCACAATTGTGGGGGTTGACTACAGACTGGCTAACCTAGGCTGGGTCTAACTTGGGCAATTTGGTTTTGCTCTATGTGTCTCTCTTCTTCCTCTGGGATCAGTGGGTCAAACTAGGTTTGTTCATCTCATTATGATGGCAAAAAGATAAAAGAGAAAGCAGAAACATACAAGTCATCTTGAGGCCCAGGCTTGGATCCCACGAACAAGGTCACGAAGATTTAACCCTAAGTTTTCTTCTAAGAATTGTATAGTTTTAGCTCTTATATTTAGGCCTTCGGTCCATTTTGAGTTTTTTTTTTTAAATACGATATGACATAGGAGTGCGACTTCATTCTTCTGCATGTAGATTCCCAGTTGTCCCAGCATCATTCATTGAAGAGACTATTTTCTGAGAACCACTGGTTTTGATAATAAGAAATCTTCACAGCTGTTGTCATTCAGGCAGACTGGAGTGTAAGGCTTTGTGGGTTGCTTGGTACCAGGGTCCTTCAGGGGAAGGAGAGGTTCCATGAAAAAGAGAAAGCAAGGACAGGGTTGTGGCGGGGAGGGTAGAACTGAAATTGATGTGAAGGCTGGCCTCTTGCAGAGGTTATAGCAGTCCAAGAACAAAGGAATGTTATAATCCCAGTCCAGCTTCTAAACATTTTGTTGTCAATGAATTCAACGGTAGTTGAGAATCCACATGGCGGTTGAAAACTTGGCAAATGGTTGGCTGTTAGTCAATTGATTAGATACCCATCTACGTGCAGTGGAACAGTTACTCAGTGGGCTGAGAGTCTGAAACAGGGGCTAGTCCTGGGAAAGAGGCCTGGTCAGGGTAAAGCTAGGCAAGGTGTGGTACAGCGATGATGAAAATATCTGTAATGTTTGTATCTGGGCCTTTTGCAACATGACTCTGCAGCTCTTTCCTTCAAGAGGTGGGCCCAATTTTTCACACTTTAATCTGTGTTGTCCTCATAATTCTGTTTGGGCAGTAGAATGAGCAGAAATGACTGTGTGTCATCTCTGAGCCTAGGCATCAAAATGTTTTGTACACTTCTGTTGTGTCTGTCTAGGAGCCTTACCTCCCTCCCATGAGAGCCTTAGTTGGAGGATGAGAGACCTAGTGGAGGCGTTCACAGGCAGTCTAGTAATAACCAGCCACTCTCCCATAAGTAGAGCCACCTAGCCTTCCTACAGTTGAGCAAGGTTCCAGAGGGAGCCCAGCTGAGACCAGAAGAATTGTCCATATGAGCCCAGCCAAAGATGCCAATCTCCACAAGCATAAACGAACAGTTGTTATTTTAAGGCACTGAATTTGGGGGGTGGTTTGTTATACTGTAACCACTAACAATACACAGGATGGGTTTTTTCAGGGCTGGGGCTAGGGTAATGCAAGGGAGGTGCCCTGGGTGCACCATTTAAGAAGGCATTCACTCTCAGGTGCAGATCCTGTATCTTCCCTGGCCTGGGTCTTCTGCTCTAGATGGGCAGATGTTAGAGTGTCACCTAAGGCAGGAAACGGAAGCAGACTGGATCGCTAGGAGAATAAGAGTGCCGGTGGGGAAGCTGTGCATCGGGTTACAGATGTGCTTATGTACTGTCCTGGGTTGGGCTTGGTGGGAAACATGTAATATCTCAGGTATGGTTGGTGGTCAAGGAAACCCTAGTGGCAGCACAGAAGCTTAGCTATTATGTCTAGGCCAGTAGATCTCAAACCTGGGTATGTGTCAGAACCTAGGAGAAGCTTCCATCTGGGCTGTTAGCTCAGTTCATGAGCTAGAGAGGGCACAGAAGGACACGGGAAGGGGGCCAGGCTGTCATCAGTTCGGTACACACCCACTCTTTGGCCTATTACTCCTTTGACAAGTTCGAACAAAATGGTTAAAATTCAAGAAATAATGGGCCACTTTTAGAAAAGAGCTGCCTTGCAGAACACGCTTCAGAGCAAACAATTTTCATGATCAGCAAGAGATTCTTTGCTCCAATTGCAGCTGCCACAATTTACACATTGCACTGAGAAGTGACAAGTAATTTCACAAGTGAGAGGGACAGGCCATAGCCATGCCCACAAAACCTGGGTCAGACCAACAATGATAATTTCTAGGCTCTCACATCATCACCACCTTTTTAGTAATAAATGACAATGATGATGGCTCTTTAGATTTGGGGAGGGGAGTCACCCAAACAGTGAAGTGGAAAAGTAATAAGGGTATGTGTTCCTTGGGCTAAGATGTGAACAATTTTGGAGATATGGTCTACATAGTAAACACTTCCTGAGGCCTCTAGAATAATAAAGACATTTGAGACAAGTTTTCAGTTCTTAGCTTGTGTTTGTGGAATAACCTCACCTCTTTGTAAACTGGGGAACACATTTCTAGTCTTGTGTAGTTAATAAGAACAGAGGAGGGGCCATTTGGTAGCCTCATAGTTGCATTTCCAGAAACTCTGCTTCTCACTCACTAAGACGCAACCCCTATTTCTCCTTCAATCTAGTTACACAGTCAGCCTTTCTCCTCCTTGAAACTATAGCTGTGCAGGTGCTGTTCGTTATAGCTACTCCAAGATCCAGGACCTTGAGGTGGCCTGGCCACTGTGCTTTCACTGTCACTGGGAAACCACTCTTGCAGTAAAGCTCGCACCAACAAGTCGTTCCTGAGACTCCTTTCTTTGCATCATCATCAGTAGACATCCTGGAGGGTGATTTTTGACTTCACTTTTGGCTCCTTCTCACTTCCTTCTTTCTATCCAAATGTGACCATTATACCAGAAGGTTTTAATGATGCATGGGCATAGCAGAGCCTATTTCAAAGTCATCTCTTCTAGCTCATGTATCACTGTGGAAATTTGGTGTTTTTTGTCTGATATTTCAAATTCTCACAACTTTTAGCTGGATAAAGTCTCATTCATAGGACTTCAGGAAACTTGGGTGGTCATCTTGTTTCTAACTAGTTCCCTACATCCTGGAAATGCTTTCTTTAGTCCAGAGAGGAACTCCACTGTTCCTTTTAATGTATTTCTCTCGCGTTTAACTTGGTTACTTTCAGTGGTAGTCTCCTGAATTTAGAGACCATGTGTCGTCATTCTCTAGCCTTCATAGTGCTAATTACAAAGTAAATGCTTGTTGGTGTGTTGGTGTATCAGTGTTGAAGATTTGATGCAATGGGAAATGGGCAGGTAGTCAGTTTCTTCCTTAAGTTTTTTTTTTTTTTTTTTTTAAATTTTGAATGCCCAGGTTACTGTCATTGGATTGGCCTTGATTCTAGGAGTATAGAGAAGATAGAAAAAAAGAGTTGATATTGTCTTACCAATTTTGAGCTCAAAAGGATTTGATGAGTGCTCAGAAAGAAAACCAACGGGAAACTGATGTATAATTTATTTGGTACCCAGTACCCATAGGAAACATGTGTTGTGATTTTATAAGCCTGTACAAACTCAAAACAAGATAAGTGAAGAAAATGTGTCTATTTAAAAGACAGCATAGTCTTTTCTAAGCACATTAAAGAGAGCGATGTCTGCAGCTTTATTTGGCAATTGTATATAATCTCACAGGCAACACAGCTATTTTATTCATTTAATTAAAAATGGAAAATGTTTTATAATGAAAAAAGTAAGCTGTGGAAAATCATGAACCATACTCCCTGAGTTCCTAACCTCTTTTTTTCATTGTGCGTGGTTAAGTTTTCCTGGCAATTAAGATGTTTAAAACAATGGAATGAAAGTACAGAGTTATGGGATGGCTGGTTAATTTCCTCATAAGCTTATCCCTTATAAATTACTCGATAAGCGAAAAACTTAGACTTTGATGTTAATTACCTTTATTAGTGCTGATGGTACTAGTTTCTACTAATGATCAGGTTTATTCTCTACTCCATTTGCTGAGCTGAGTTGTGAATTATTAATGGGTATGAGGACTACTTTACTACAGTTGGAAATACTTTGTAGATTGTTTTTCAAAAGATATGTCAGCAAAGTCTTCAACGTGCAGACCAGCTTCCTATGTACATCCATAAATATTGTGTTCCAAGAATCTATCTACTGATCATTGGGCCTATGATCAGTATGTTTTAGCTAAAGACAGCGTGATTCTGCATACAAAACTATATCAGGACTGTTACAGAGTTCCTGCTACGTCCTGCATCATTGTGAAACACCAGGGAAGTTAATTTACACTTCTAGATTTCTTTGGCCCATGTGTAAATTAAGGGCATTGAATTAGATCCCCCTTGCCTTGGAATTTTATTATAATGTGAGTCCAGCTAGGATCAGGCCTTAAGTTAAAGAACTCCCCTTGCTCAGCCCAGGTGGATATGAGATCAATATACCATCAGTTCTGGTTTGACAGCCTAAAGATCATGCAACAGTACTTAGTTTTAAGTCTCCAAGTGGCTCCCCTCAATTCTATGCAGTATCAGAGGAAGGGCCAGGTCAATTACTAATTGCTACTCTTGGACCAGTTGTGAGAAGACTTACCGACCCTCGGATCACTGTGGAGGAGAATGCCATGCCAGAGCAGCAGCCTGTGTCTAGGTAAAATAATAACCAGCCCTTATATTTGTACAGTGTTTTGAGCTCTTTCAGGTTATTCACACGTATTTTCTTATTTTATCTACCATATAATGAGGGTGATGATGAAGATGGTCTGGAAGCACATTTTCAAGGAACCTCAGTTGAGGTTTTCAATCTTAAACAAAATGAAGGACTGCATTTTTCCTCAGGGATGAGATTGCATTTATGTTGTTCTTCCTGAATTTCATTAGCTTCTCGCTCCCAACTTGAAAGAAGACTGTGAAAGGCAATGAAGACACTGAGAATGTGGCAGCAAATGCTAAATTTAAAGAAGAAAAAAATGGAAGTCTTCCCTTTGAATTTAAAGAAAATAATGGTCTTGGCACTCTAATCATTGGGTTTGATATTGAAACAGCCTGCAGATTGTCAAAACGGGGGAAATTGCATGAATCTAAAACTTGAGGCCAGAAATGCTTAAGAAGATAGATTTAAGGATGTGGCCCGGTTGCTGAGATTGAATGTATAAATTTAGCAGGAGTAACTTAATTTTTTTGTTCCCACTGTTCTTCAATAATGAAACCTCCAAAACACTAAAAGACTATCTAGCCTTGAAACAGATGGGAAAAGCAGATGCACCTTGAGTTTTCCTTTAGACAGAGTTCCCAAATACTCTGGGAGACAGTCAGAGAATGAGATTTTCCTGGGAACATTGTGGACTTGTCCAGCTCCAACTCCAGAGTCCTGGCTTGAGTGACAATGGCAAGATTAACTCTTAAAAAACTTAAGTTTCATGATTTTTGTTATAAATATTATAAAAAAGTGAATATATGTATGTATACGCATATGTATGTTTTTATTCTTCACCCTAAAGAGGTGGTGATATTGGTTGTAGATTTGACTTTTTTTCTTTTTTTCTCTCACCTGTTTCTATCAGGGTGGTTGGAACTTCGGAAAGCTTTCTGGATCTCCTTTGGCTATAATAATAATAAAAAGTTGTAAGTGAGCTAGGCCGAGACTGCCTGGAGTAAAGAAGTATTTTACCCTATTTAAAAGTAGGGAGTGGAAACTAGAGGAAAGGAACCATTTTTTATTAATTGCCTTGATGTATGTGTAGGAATCCACCTCACAACAGAAACATCACCAAGCAACTCAGTTTTTATCCTAAAGCCTCCCTATTTGAGAACCAAATGGGTAAAAGTACACATATTTGGGCACTCCCACGATTCTTGCAGTGTGATTATCAGCATCCCATGGAAACTTGTTAGAAATACAAATTATCAGCCCTACTCCAGACCTTCTGAATCAGAAACTTCTGCAGGTGGAGCCCAGCAATCTGTTTTTAAAAGCTTCTAGGTGATTCTGATGCAGGCTGAAGTTTGGGAACTACTGGTGTTTGCTAATGGAGTAGGCCTCAACATGGTCCGAACAACATGGTCCAACTGGAATCACTTGGAGAACTTTAAAAATAAATATTCATGTCTGGTTCCCACATCTGCAGATTCTAACTTAATTGGTCTGAACTCTGGCCTGATCACTGACGTTGCAAAACCTCTCCAGGTGATTCTAATATTCAGACAAGCACGGGTCCCACCCAGCGTGATAACGTCAACCTACTCTCTTACAAGGGGCAATTTTCAAAAAGGAAAAGGAAGAGATAGAGTTGCCAGAAAAACAAAGCAAAATAGGGGTTTGTGTGAAAGGCAGATAAAATGAGTTATACATACAGAATGCTTTCTGCTTTATATAAAGGCATCCGAGTCTGTCTACCAGAACCTTTTCAAAGTAATGTTTAGTTCTCCAGGTAAGACTGTTCTTTTCGAAGAGAAATTGTCTTGTTTTTGTGGTTGTCACACTTCAAAGTTTATCGTCAGAAAGATTCCAGGGTGCCTGGGTGGCTCAGTTGGTTTAGGCGTCTGACTTTGGCTCACATCATGATCTTAGAGCTCATGAATTCAAGCTCCACGTCAGGCTCCGTCTCTCTACATTTGGGACCTCCTCCACTTGTGCTCGCTCATGCTCGCTCTCTCTCTCTCTCTCTCTCTCTCTCATAAACATTTAGAAGAAAGTTTCCTATGGGATTCTGATGGCTGTATATATACGTAATATATATTGTATATATGTATGTATAAAGAAAGCAAATTTTGAAAAAGTTAGTTTAAAACTCAAGAATATTGGTCAAAAACCATTTACGTTGTTTTTGTTCTATGTGACTTTAAATGACAAAGTTGTATTTTAAGTCTGCATTTAAAAAATTTCATTCAGAGGGAAGAGTCAACACAGCAGAGAAGTAGGGGGACCCGAAATTCCCTGGTCCCTCAAACACTGCAGTATTGAGGCCAGAAGACTTGGAATTCTAGGAGTCTGGGTACCGAGTGACAGATAGATCTCCAGGGGCCCACAGGGACAACTCGGTGGGCCATAGGTGCATGATGGCGAACTGGGAGAGATAAAATGGGTGGTAGAGGCACAGAGGGGAGGTGTCCCCTTCTGTGGAGAGACCCAAGGAAGAGAGAGGCTGTGGAAGTGTAGGGTCGTCTTTGGACAAGAGAAAAATCTCCCAGGACTATGGACCAGCGAACAGAAAAAGTGGAGAAAGAACCAGTTTCTAACAGGATCCAGGGTTGCAGGACTTTCTCCAGACTGGGGCCCGCCACCCTGTACATGCGCCTGGCGGGGTAGGGGTGTGGGGGAGCCAGCCCCAGCTCGTTAGTGAGAGTGCTGTGTGAAGAAGGTAGAGCTGCTCCAAGGACGAAAGACCCTGGAGACCCTGCAGTTCTTAGTAGTTGTGTGATTCCAAGATCTAGATTTGCCTGAGTACTAGCTTACGCTTCCACGTTCTCAGAGGAGACCCTGCCACTCCCAGTGCCAAAGAAAAGACTAAGAAGGGCACATGACCTTATCATAATTCTCTGTAAGCTGGAATTTCACCCCTTTCGGCAGTGAGTACAGCTCCTGAAGGACTAGGCCTTTTTAAGGAATCTTCCATCCAACTCTGCTCTCTACTTGGGTCCAATCTTTGTTGCTGTAAAACCCACACCTCTAGTCAGCCAAGACTGCAGATAACCTCAGGGCAGCTGCTGGCATTAGCATTTTATTCTCTCTGGATTTGTACTTTTGCTTCTTTTTGGCCCCTGAAGGCTTAGTTTACTTTTTTGCCAGCTCAGCCACCTATCCCCTGAGTACATGTAGCTAGCAACCTACCTAGGTACCCTCTATTAGAATATATGTAACTAATCCTATATGTATATATTTTATTTGCCTTCGCTTTTAAGTAGTCTGTACAAGGAACATTTTCTACCATATTATCTGTTCTGTTAAACCAAGGTCAAGTTGCTATTGAATTATAAGTTAATCGCTAAGGAGTTAGATTCTTACTTCCTTTGCATTACTTGAAAATTGGTAAGCAAGATTTTTATGTCTTTCTATTACTAAGGTCTTAGGTTTTCTAGAGTTAAGATCTTTTGGAAGCTCCTACTGACATCCTGCACCTTAGAGATTTTTTCTTAATAAGGAGAGGTTCGTGACTGCCCAATTCCCTACATTCTGTCCTGTCCCTGAAGACGGGTCCAGAGGCCCTTAAATTTTTTAAAGAAACATATAAGGGATATTTCCTGGTTCTCTTCTGCTACATGACAGATAACCCCCCAAAATTTGTGGCTTAAATCATTTTATTATATTTTATCTTAGATTTCATGGTTCTGGGGGCTGACAGTTCAGCCAGGCAGTTCTGGTTTGGGGTTTTTCATACATTTGTAGTAGATGAGGTTAGAGTCGAGCCCCAGGTTTATTTACTCAGAAGTTTTAAGGTTAAGGCTTGCTGTCTGACGGGACCTCAGCTGAGCTATGGCTAAACCGCATGACTGGAACAGTGGTCTCTCCACATAGCCCAGCCTTCCTTGCAGTTTGGTGGCTGGATTTCAAGAGAGCGTATCCCAAGTGAGAGAGTGAGGTAGAAGCTGTGTTGCCTTTTATGTTTTAATCTCCAATGTCTCTGCTGCATTTTATTTGTCAGAGTTCACAAGACAGGCCAAATTCGTGGGGAGGGGAATTAAGACTCCATCTTTCTGAAGAAGGATCAAAGAATTTAGGGACAAATGTTTTAAGCACCACAGTAGACAAATAAAGGAAGGCTTCATGTTTTCAAATTCTAACAAATTTCTTACTGCCATGGCCATTGCTCTTCAATTCTTGGTCCTTTTTGGGTAGAAACACAAGTGTGTGTTTTTTCTTGCTTTTATTCCCACTAGATTTTACACACTAAATCTTGTTCTGAATCTATCTTTATGTATATTCAAGCCCTGAAAATGGATCCAACCTACAATAACCCTTACCATGTCTTTCAAGGACTATTCAAACAACCTTTATCTGGTTTGTGTGCTTCCAGTTTTACCTTTGTCCTCCCTGATGACAGATTTCTTTCTTTTTAAATGTTTTTTTATTTATTTTGAGAGAGAGAGACAGAGAGAGGAGACAGAGAGACAGAGAGAGACAGAGAGAGTATGAACGAGCACAAGTGGGGGAGGGGAAGAGAGAGAGAGAATCCCAAGCAGCCTCCCAGTTGTCCGTGCAGATCACAATGTAGGGCTCAGTTCCAGGAGCCATGAGATCATGACCTGATTGAAAATCAAGAGTCAGACGCTAAACTCAGCCACCCAGGCACTCCTCACTGATAGATTTCTAAGTAGCCCATCTGAGCTTGTCTGTCTTGTGACTGAAAAATCACTGGTGGCTCTTTAGCTCAATGTGGCACAAAAGACCTTCCATGATTGGCTCCTTACCCTCTCTCATTTTCCATTTCCCTTTACGTTCTGGCAAAACCAAACGCCATGCTTTTTCACTCCTCGGTGCCTTTGAATATGATGATTTCCCCTCCTTGGAATGTGTCTCTAACTTGCTTAGCAGTCTCAAGCATTCTTAAGGGGTTCACAAATCTATCCATGTTCCTGTGTCTTTAGCACCCATTTGTTCACTCAGCTTGTTATACCTAAGGATTTTGTTTTTCTTTTGAAACACTCTAAATTCAACACTGCTCTAATTCTCTACTACTTCTTGGTAGTGTGTGATAAATACAAGAACCTCTCCCTTCTGACATTAGAACTAGCGCTTGTCAGTTCTGGTTAAGAGCTCAGCAGTCTTTGAGATACCTCAATTTTCAAAGGATTCTGGTCTATTTTCTCAAAAAAGTCTCCCTTCCCTTGCCTTTGGTGACCATATCCACAGTCCTAATCCCATTGTTATCCTGGATTGCTTTACAAAATTATTTTCACTATCAACTAGGACCAAGACTTTCCTGTAGAGACAAAAGGTAAAAGAAACCATTAATTCAGAAATTAAAAAATGCAGCATCATAAAATATCAATAGCATTACAGATGTAATATAGCATATGAAATTTTTAAAGCCTAAAAGCTAGGGAGAAGAAATTATTAAAATGGCGACTGTTGCTATACCCTAACTCCAACTCCTCTATAGTTGGACATGCCAATAATTTCAATTTTTCTTTGAAAATAACATGGAAAGAAACATCTTTATGAAAAAAAGTTGTTTTCTCTCATTTTCTGGTATCTCCTTGCATAAATTCCCAGAAATGGGATAACTAAGTGGAAGAATTATGCATTCCTTTAAACTTTTGGATACATGACCACATTTCTGCCATTCTTTCCAATGATGCATGAGAGTTTGGCTTTCCTGCACTTTGCCTAGTTTGGCGTTATTATTTTATTTTAAGTTTTGGTAACTTGAAGATTTAAAAAAATTTTGAACTTCAAATTGAATGAAGTTGGGGATTTTCCTTATTTTTATGTGGTGGGAATTGTATTGGACATGAGAATACCAGAGAGCTATAGATGGGCTTCTAAAATACAGTTGAACATGGTAGGTGAGAGAAATTGCATTTTAAAAGCTTTTTAAAAAATGACTCTTTTGTATCCAGGTTCATTATTTTCCTCAAAAATAATTTTGTATTCTCCGTGATTTTTTTCAAAGAGGGAAGAACCATTATCAGCTGTCTCATTTAGATTTCAAATATACCTTAAACAAGGCTTTATAACAGTTAAACCTTCATCTTCCCTCAGATTTCTATTTAAAATACTTCTGTTCAGTTTTATCCCTTGTGTGCTGAATAAGGTGGCTCATATTTATGTTCTTTGATGGGTTCTACATAGCTTAATTATGAAAAAGGATGAAATTTAAATTTTCATAAGTTGGTGCCAATTAAACTATGTAAATGAATGTTTTCTGCAGCTTCTGTTGTTGACTTCATTGCTTTTAATTTTTTTCACTAACTAGCTCCATGTGTAGTTATGGTGAAGATGCCACACAGAGTGTGTTGATAAAATAAATATTTGGCTCTCTTTGTTACTGCCTTCTGAGGCACCTGGGAAATACTCCCACTCTTGCCCCAGAAATTAAATGAACATGTCCAGTGAGCCACTCGGCATATTATCCCTCTGTCCCCAGAGTTGCAAATTTTAATTTTCAGGGTCTCTAGGGAAGTGGTTCATTTACTCTCAATCTTACCAGTCTCCACAAGCTATTTTTTTTTCCTAAGGTATATTCCTCTGTTATTTCAGTTTAATAAGCTTGATTTGAATTAGAAAACATTGTTTGGTTTGAGGTATTCATGTCAGGAGATTCGGTAGGACCTCCACGCAGCATCTGCTTCACTGTCTCTGGGGGAGATGGACATTTTTGTTCCTTCAGTTGTTTCCTGAACCAGTTTCCTAATGAAAGTACTGAGACCTTGGAAGCTTCAGAGTTAATAGATCAGGGAAATGATTTTATAATCATTTTTTGCTGTACAGAATGTTCACGTCCTTACAAAACTTCTTTTAAAAATAGGTATAACTCAGCACCAGATTCTTCTTTTTTAGTTTCTGCCTATCTATCAATGCATGGATTTTATTATTTTATGATTTTGTTGATGTCTGGTTTTGAGAGAGAAAGTATGTGCCCATGCATGAGCTGGGGAAGAGCAGACAGAGGACTTGAAGCAGACTCCATACTGACTGCAGAGAGCCCGACGTGGGGCTCCAACTTATGGAACTGTGACATCATGACCTGAGCTGAAGTCAGATGCTTGACTGACTGAGCCACCCAGGCACATACCTTTTAAATTCCTATCTTGGCTAAATATGCTTGTCTGTCCCCACTCCTCAGTCCAAAACAACCTGTTCAGTTCCAAAGGCCAATAGTGTTCATATAGTGTTAGAGAAAGGGCTTACCCAACATAAGAGCTATTTATTATACTGTTGTAAATTAATTTAACTCTTCTGGGCCTTGGCTGCCTCATCATTAAGACAGAAGCTTGTAGCAGATAATCTTTAATGTGGAGCCCTGGGATAAGTAGTTCATGCCTTACTTTACCAATGAGACAACTCATGACAGTTTTTGACTTCAGATGCAGTGTTTGAGAGCTCATTTCTAAGATTTCAATCTGACAGAAACTGAGCAGCTTGAAACCATTTCATTTAAATTAGGTAATAGAGGAGAGATGATAAGGTGATGAGCTGAATCATAGGGATGAACTTTCCAGGCAGAAAAATCCTCATGAAGAAAGGCCTGAAATCAAGAAAAATGCCAGCTTGTTTGAAGACCTAAACAAAAATTTGTGTGACTATGATATAAAGACTGATGGGGATAGACCGAGAGATGGGGCTGGAGAGGTGGCCAGGAGCCATGTCATATATGCCTTTTTTGTCACGTTAATTAGTTTTGATCTTCTTCAAAGTGGAGGTGATAAGCCATTAAACAGTTTCAAGTAGGAAATTTTCATCTTGTTTTTGCTTCATCTGAGTAAGTGTCCTCAGTGTTTTATGTCCACTATTGAATTTCCAATCCATACCACACTTTGTGGCTCACAGTAGGCCCTCAACTATTGCATCCTCTCATTCATTCATTCACTTCTCAGTCAGCATATTGTGTGATGTGGAGAATCCAGCCAAAACATGGGAGGGGAGCTATCAGGGAGATATTACATACAGCATTCCAGCCAGAGGTGTCTCAGTCTGTGGTGGACACATTGGAGAAGGAAAGAAGCAAATTTGGTTGAAAAGTATTCCATATTTAGAACTCTCATGACTTGGTCAGAGTGTGGGAGGTGTTGAGGATAACTTCAGCTTGGTGGCTAGAAGTAGCATCTACAGCAGTGGAGCAGGAAAAGGGGGCAGATTTCAGAGAAGATCAAGGGCTTGATCTGTAACACAATAGAGTTGGGATGTCTGGCTCTCCAAGTTGAAATACTGAGTTACCAAGTGATGTATCAGACTGGTGGTTAGAACGGACATTTTGGTTAGACATGTAACTTTGGGCGTTGTCTGGAAATAATTTTAAATAAACTATAAACAAATGCTTAGAAAAGAGAAGCAGAGCCTAGGTCTTGGGAAGTCAACATTGAGACTCCTGATAGAGAAGGGCCAGGAAAGGAGTTAGAAGAGCAGTGGCCACTGAATGAGGAGGCAAAAACTGAACAGTGAGGCATTGTGGAAACCAGTAGAAGAGTATCTCTAGGAGGAGGAGCAGGGGCTAACAGTGGAGAATTCTCCAGAGAGGACTAAATGATAATGGCCGACAAGCTAGAATTCTATGTATTGGATTGAATCATAGGACATTACTATTTTTTATACTTCATAAATGGTGAAATATTGATACCTTTGTATGGTTCAATGGAATACGTAGTTTCTTATAAAGTTATTTCAGGAGAGAACAACTCTTTCCTTAAGCGAGGAACATCTGTAACCACAATTGTACCTTCCCCCAATTCTCTATTTACCTATTAAAGTAAATTTTTATTTAGTTGGATTTATTCTAAAGCTTGGGGAAGCCATTGAAGGATTTTATGCTGAGTGAGACAAATCCGATTAGTTTTTTTTTTTTTCCCTTTGGACTTTAAACTCGTGGACCCGTGTCTGTTTTCATCCACAGCTCTTTGCCCAACATGTGGTTCACAACAGGAATTCAGTACTTTTTATCTACCGGAGAGGGTTTGTCCTCTACACACAGCATGAACCCCTGTGTGAAAGTCTCTCCTCGAATATTTTTGAATATTAGGGGCATTTAAGTCCCACCATACAAATTACATGAGCTCTTCAGTTTACCTGTCATTGCTATGCTTTTCCAAACCATGGCTTTTGCCATTTCAGCATAGAAATGTCCTCAGTTAAGAGTCAAGCCTGGTTCACTTTGATGTCAACACAGACCCTAGTCCAGGAGCTGGAATCCAGGCAACTGTTGGTGGATTCATGAGCAAGTTCACATTACCTCTTAAGGCTTGAGTCTTTACGTTTCCCCTCCCTATTTTTATTGTTTAAATAACTAGATTAAACTGGATGATTAGTTTTTTTTAGCTGTACTTACCTAACTTTTTATGCTTCTGTTAATGATAAGCAGACAGAATAGGATAGATCTGTCCATTTGTGTTTTGTTTTACAGAAGTTGTAAACTATGTACCCACTGGCTAGGACCCTGGGTCAATATTGATGTGTTTTGTTTATTCCTCCTAAATATTTTTTAAGAATTGTTTTCATTTCTTTTTAAGTTTATTTATTTATTTAGTAATCTCCACACCCAGGGTGGAGCTCAAAATTAAAACCCCGAGATCAAGAGGCACATGCTCTTCCAGCTGAGCCACGAGGTGCCTGTATCTCCACTAAATATTTTAAAATGTGAAGTGTTCTTAAGATGAGAGATCTCACATTAAAATTCGGATTTCTCTTTCCTCTAAAAAACTTGAGATCTTCCGCTGCGTGGGGCTGGCATTCTTTCAGTGCAGCAATTGGCTGGATCTGACTGTCACCATTCTGTGCTGTTTTTCACCCCTTGTACACTTCCCACATCAGTTTCACAGTTCTTGTAGCCATTTGAGTTTGATTGACCTGGTGCGACCCAGGCTGGAAAACACCTCAGCAGTGAGACTTCAGGGTGATGTGAACCCTGGATAGGTGTGCGGCCCATTTTTTCATATTTTGGCTGAGAATTCTGAGTCCTATACAGCTGGTCAAAGTATTGTCTAAAAATAGATAAGTAATTAAGGGAATAGACCTTTGCGGTGTTTAGTTCCTGTTTTCGCAAATGCCTCTGAGCAGTGTTTCTCAACCTTGGCCAGCCATTAAAGTCATCTGGGGAGCATTAAAAAGAAAATCCATGTTTAGATTTCACCCCAGAGCAATTAGATCAGAATTTCTGGAGGAGAGACCCAGGCATCAGTATTGGGAAAAAATCAGACGTTCTCATGTGCAACCGGGGCTGAGAAAACACTGCCAGAGAAGCTGTGAACCCAGCAGCAAGTGGTGACCTCATCAGCCTAGAGAAGTCCTTAGAAAGTTTGGGGAATTATTTGTGGCTGGTGTGAAGGTTTTGTGGAGTCACTAAAAACCTTGCTCGACGAAATAAGTCAGGCAGAGAAGGACAAATATCATATGTTTGCACGTATAGGAGGATTAGGAGGAACTTGACGGAGGAACAAGCGGGAGAAGAAGGGCGGAAATGGTGGGGGAAAGGGAGAGAGGCAAACCATGAGAGACTCTTGAATGCTGACAAAAACTGAGGACTGATGGATGTGGGGGGGAGGGGGGGATGGGCATGGAGGAGGGCACTTTGGGGATGAGCACTGTTATGTAGAAACTAATTTGACAATAAACTATTTGTAAAAAAAAAAAAAAAGAAAAAAAAATAAAGAGCATACTTATCGTGATAAAAAAAAAAAAAAAAAAAAAAAACCTTGCTCGAGAAAAGCCTCTGTCCTCAGAAGCTGGGCTTGCTATTTGCCTGGAGTTTACATTCTATGTGGAGCATCCACGGGGTACACTTTGAGCCTGGGCCATTTAGCCATTGCTATCTTCCTCCTTCTATGCAAATAGGAGGGGCATCTTGAGGATGGGAAGAGGGGAAGAGGCCATAAATAGGGTGCTCAGAGATTAAAGAGAGAGAGGACATCGGGGATGTTTGTTTTTGACCAATCCAAATGGCAACCTGGCTTCTATGGAAAAACATGGTTTCAGTATCTTTGCTTTTAAGATGATTGATGAAAGCACTAAAGGTAAACCGGTGGTAAACCAAAGACCCAAGTTAAGAATTCGCTTCCATCTGAAGCAACAAAACATGTGTTGCTTTTCCAGCCTCCCCACTCAGGCTACTTTGATCTGGAAAGTCTGCAGAATGAGTTTCCTCTTGGAGTGGTGTTAAGGAATTAAAAGAGGAGGGGAAAATCCAGAACGAAGTATTGTTTCCAAAGTTTCCAAAGATAAATTATTTTTCCAAATGACCCACAATAATAGGGTGAGAAGAAGTGCTTTAAACAATAGCTTCTCCATGACATTCTCCTTGTCTGCCTTCCTAATAACGTCAGAACAATAGGCTTGGAATCTGAGCCTAATATGGAATTGAAAAATTGCAGACTTAGGGTTTATGATGAACACAACCCAGCTGGAGCATTTGCTGAACAATGGCAGGAAGGTTTGGTGAAGCCAATCCAGCCTGCTGTGGTTCTGCCACAAGGGAACGATGAGTTTTAAAGGACACAGCCTAATTTCTCTCTGCAGCTGGGTGTCATTGACTAATGAAAATATATTGGCACACTGCTCACGGGTTATTGTTCCATGTAACTGCACCTCTTAGCTGGGGATTTGTAAGCAGGCCATGACTGAAAGCAATATGACTGTGCTTGGTTATTAAAATATTCCAAATACAGCCTGCCCTATTTATTGGAAACAAAGTTTGACAAGATTATGTTGATAAGAGGAGTGGATAATGAAACATCGCCGTGCATAGGCACTGCCAATGTCAACTGGGCAGAATTACAGTCCTTAAATATTTATATAGGAAAATGAAATGCAACTATTCATACTTCCGGGAAGTGATACAGTGTGAGAAGAGAAACAGACATGAGGAATAGGATTCTGGGCCACTTTGAACAGGCCAATTTATCATTTTTAGAAAATGGCTGCATGTCTCATTTGCAGGAAGTCTTCAAAGAATAGGAAAAAGCATAAGCACCTCTAAACCTCTAAAAATTAAGCATGTTTCAACAAAAGTGTCCAAAAACCTGATGACTAAATTTATCTTTAAGAAAGACTTCCTTTTTATAAAGGGTAATGTCTTTTGGACTGATTTAAGCTCCAGTCTATTTATTGAGTCATTTAAGAATAGCAATTAACTTGGGTGACTCATTTTGTTTTACTTTACTTTGGTATTATTTTGGGGAGAAATCTCTAAAAGCAAAGGAAGGTAAATGTCAAGGTAGGCAGTATTCTCCTTAAAAGGCTATATAAAATAGCAGGAGGGGTGCCTGGGTGGTATAGTTGGCTAAGCTTCTGACACTTGATACCTGCTCAGGTTATGATTTTACTGTTCGTGAGATCGAGCCCCACGTTGGGCTCTGCACTGATAGTACGGAGCCTGCTTGGCCTTCTTTCTCACTCTCCCTTTGTCTCTGCCGCTTCCCTGTTCTCGTGCAAACACACACTCTTTCTCTGTCTCCTGTATAAATAGATGTTAAAAAAAAAAAAAACAAAAACCAGGAAAGGCCCTAGTCTAAGGATCAGAAGCTCTGGGTTTGAGTCCAAGGTCTGCCTTGAGTTGAAACTGTTGCAAAGTTGCTTTCTCATTACAGGCCTAATTTGCTCATTTCGTGTTTTGTATACTTTCTGTACTTTGTATTTTGGAATTTGATGATACCTTTACTTTTCTCTAAGAATTTTAGAAACTTATGTCAGTTACACATAGTCAGAAATTTACTGACTATGGTTATGGTTCCCAAACCTGATTTGCTAGTAACTTTACATCCATTCATACTGGAGGAATTGACGAGGATGGCAATGAAAAGCCAGGACCGTCCTGCTTTCTGGGACCTTTGAATTCTGCCTGCCCTCCTTGCTTTTGACTTTTCTCTGTCTCTCCCTTTTTCTTCTTCTTCGTTTTTTAAATGTTTGTTTGTTTGTTTGTTTATTGAGAGAGAGTGAGAGAGAGAGAACAAGTAGGGGAGAGGCAGAAGGACAGAGAATCCCAAGCAGGCTCCACTCTGGGCATGGAGCCTCACATGGGGCTTGATCCCTCAACCCTGGGATCATGACCTGAGCCAAAATCAAGAGTGGTTTCTCAACTGACTGAGCCACCCAAGCACCCCTCTCCCTTTTGTTCTTCACACGCGCTGGCACTCAGTCCTCCCGCTTTTACCTTACGCACCTCTCCTCTCTTTTCCGTCTGCCCCTCAGGCACTCTCCTTGCACTCTGTCCATTAGCAACCCTTCTCTGAGGTGGGCAGCCCAGGGGGGGTTTTGCAGGCATGAGGCATCCTTCCCTGTTGTCAAGTTGTAAGTTGACCGAGCAAAGTCCATTGCACCTTCCTTTAAATGCTGCTTTGAAGGCAAAATGAACACCACTCAAGTCAAATTTAGCAAAAGTCTTTAAAAGGCTGTTAAAAGCATGACACTCAATAAAAAAAGCTGTGAACCATAGAGTCATAAGAAACACATTTTTTATAAATCAGTTAATTTGATTAATTGGACATTTGGCAAACTGCCCATTTGCTGACTTAATTTTCAATCCATTGCCCTAGAGCAGAAACTAAACTCCCTTTGCTTTCCCTGTTCTCTTTTCCGTCCACCACCAGACTCCTTTTCTCCCTTCCTTTTCTTTTTTTTTTAAACCATCCTCTGTCAACGTTGAGTTTGTCGATGATGACTTCTTGTATTGAACTGAATGAAGTAATTGGCAGGAAGGCATAAAAGATGAAAAAAGAGCACAGTTTAATTGCAGCCGTTCCCAAACTATGTTCCAAGCATGTTTTTTTTAAAAGCCTTTTCAAGAGTTTGGTTTGAGAGCAACATTGGATTCAAGAGCATTCTGAAGCTGCAAGGGGAGTTATTAAAAACTGTTACTTGCAATTACTTTTCTGAGTGAGTCAGGATTTTCTCAGTGCTATGTAATAAAATGAAGAAAACTTGGATGCTGAGACTGATTTGTTGGCACCCAATATACCCAGTTTTAAAAATTTTCAAAAATCTCCTTTTTGATTGATGTCATAAGTATAGGTTGCACATAATGCTCATAAAAGAATTTTATCACTTTATACTAATAAAATGCAGTGTTGATCAGTTACACATAGTGAGGTTACATAAAATTTCATTTAGAGGAAAAATTGTTCCATTGTTTAAAAAATGCTGGAAAACCATTGATAATAGAGACAACTCTGGCCTGGGAAAATTAAGATGGTTTCACACCCATAACTCCAACAGTGACAAACCTGGTGACCTTGAGAAATCATTTAAAGATTTGGGGCTTCTGATTAAATCTATGAAATGAGAGCATGGAATTAGTATAATTGATGTGTGTATGTGTATGTGTGTAAATGTCGAATATGTGACAAATATGGAGGAATAATGTTTGACTGTCTCAGAGTCCTCTCATGTGGTACATAGCACTCTCCTCATTATTGTAGCTAATGGCCTTGTTTACCATACTGCTAAGAAAAATAGAGGCCACTATAAGCCAGTGTGGAAAATTCATGCATACCCAATGTCACCATTATAAAGTACATTCTGTTTCCGTCCATGAGACCTTGAAGTTGACTTTCACTAGATACTGAACATGCATGGTGAGATTTTCACATATCCCAGATCTGTAAATACCTTTAATCTGTAGCGTGTACTTTTTTCAGTAAAATTCAGACTTCTCAGGAGAGTTCCTGCTTGAGCAATCTTGAACAGGCAATAATAGCCTTGTAAGCATTCACATACTTGGTCAGCCTGCTTTTCTTGCTCACTCAGCAGCCTTGATTCAAATTCCTTCTTCAAATTATAAGTTAATATTCTAGAAATGTCAAAACCTTAGATAATAAATTCTAGACTGCTGAGGATGTTCTTGGTGGGCAGTTCAATTAAGTATCCAAGGCTCAGACTCCAGGTTTTGAAAGACTGGAATATGAAGGCAGGCTTTAACTTACTGCCTCGTTATTCTTGGACAAGAGAGGGGACGTCAGGTTCATCCACTGTGAGGCTGGAATAACAAAGTTCAAGGTTCAAAGTAAGATTGTAGCTAAATAGTTGAATTGAATAGCCTGAATAGTTGATTTGTTGAATAGCAGTATTTTTCAAGTGACCAAGTAGCCTAATTTACCAAAAACATATTTCCTCCTATTGAATCAAAAGCTCACTGCATTTAAGAATAAATGGGGTGGATACTACATGGCAATGAGAAACAATGAAATCTGGCCATGTGTAGCAACATGGATGGACCTTGAGGGTGTTATGCTGAGCGAAATAAGTCAGGCAGAGAAGGACAAATACCATATGTTTGCACGTATAGGAGGATTAGGAGGAACTTGACGGAGGACCAAGGGGGAGAAAAGGGCGGAAATGGTGGGGGAAAGGGAGAGAGGCAAACCATGAGAGACTCTTGAATGCTGACAAAAACTGAGGACTGATGGATGTGGGGGGGAGGGGGGATGGGCATGAAGGAGGGCACTTTGGGGATGAGCACTGAGTGTTATGTAGAAACTAATTTGACAATAAACTATTTGTAAAAAAAAAAAAGAATAAATGGGGTGGGCCTTAACAGCTTTGGGAGAATTCAGTGAAGTTTTATTTGACTAGTTGTCTTTTTTTTTTCTTCATAGCAGCATTTTAAGGAATATTCAACTTGTTGCAAATGAAGACTGATATGGTGGTTTGCTATTACTGGAGATTGATTTGATAATCAGAAAATTGTGATTTGTTATACAATATTTCAGAAGTTCAAGTGGGTTTTTTTTCAGTTGATAGTGAATTCTTCTGGATCTCTGGTGTGCCATTTTCTCTTTTATTCCCCTTTTATCATTTTCAGGATTTGTTTTCATCAAAATTTCAAGCAGCAGATCAAGTTCTCTTTGGCCATTTGGAGAACCAGATATCTGGCAAATCAATTTTCAGCACGTTGGGCTGCTTCTATTAAGTTCAACAAATATTTCTTAAATGCCTATGATGTGCTGACCTTGGCTCTGGTTATAATGTGAGGACAAGACAGACCGGGTCCTGCTCTCTAATTTTCCATTCTGTTGGAGGAGACCAACAATGAACAAAAGGTGATAACTATAGGAAGAAAATAGAACCGGTTGCCCAGTATAGACAGTGCTAAAGTGCTACAGCAGAGGCTTGCTATCTTAGGTAAGGTGGTTAGACGAAGCTTCTAGAAGGTGAGGATTCTGTGCACAAGAGATTGCCTCTGTTGAGAAGTAGTTGTGAGCCACGGGACAGGAAAAGGTTGCTTGGCGAGGTGATAGGAGAACCTAAAGCAGCGGCCAAAGACAATATTTACTTGCTTTGCTATTGTGGCTGAAGTCTTTGCAGAAGAAATGCATATCTTCTCATTGTGGAATGCTTGGTTTACCATATGACCATTCATATAATCACTGGATATTTGTGGATGGGTTATTTTCCCCCTTCTGCCACATAAATGTTAAATACTGCCTATATTCAGGAACATAGCAGCATTATGGGAACAAAAGACCTACGTATATACAAAACAATCAGTCAAGCTGGACAGTTTTGGCAAAAGGTTTCCAGAATACACTTTCATTGATACAGTTTTAAACTGCTATAGCAGCGTTTTAGTGCCTGATTAATGGGCTCATTTACTTCAAAGCCGGCTTCAAACCATAACCTCTTTGAAAAAAAAAATATATATCGAAAAGAACCTTCAGAAAAGTGCATCAGCATTATTTAATTTACAAACTTTCTTGCACCAATCTTCACTCTAACAGAAGTGAAGGGAATACTGATCATATAGGGATTTATATAGTAAAAAACCTTTTATTTCAGTGCAAAATACATCTATATAGCCTACAGAATAAAATAAAAAATCAGATAAACACATCATAAAGTCACTTTGAAAATACAGGTGGGGATGATCCGGAATCATGTCTGCTCCTTGAGTAATGTAAAACTTGGCTTCCAAATAAATCACAAAAAATCTAGTCACTTGGGGAATTTGTCAGATGAAGCATTAAGTCGGCCTATCCTAGAGTAGGTCAATGAAGTGTTGCTACCATTTGGAGGGTTTGAGAGATTTTAACAGGGCCACGTGTGAACTTATTTTCAGTAGGTTGAAAACTTGACTGAGTGTCTGTGTTACCTGGTAAGCTTGTGAAAACAGGAATTTCTGGGCCATATATCAGATATACGGGTCATAGTCTCCAAAGTAGGGACAACAAATACAAACACAAATACTTGGCAGGTGATTCTGATGCACTGGGAGCACAGCCTTTTATTTAGAAATCATCATCATTGCATGTTAATAGAGAAGATCAAATCCTTACAAGAAAATTCTAGAGCGCTTTGCGAATGTTTTCCCAGAAGGATGGCAAGGATCATCCTCACTACCTGAGCTGGTAGTGGAGGGTGGAAGTGGTAAGAGAAGGGCCATATAGCAAGGGTTCTGAAGCCCCAGGCCCTACTTAAATAGAACAACTACATTTGTATGTCTTAAACTGTATTTTGAAAGATGTTCAAATATTCTGGTCTCGTATTCACAAACATCAAGGTAATATGCATCAGACAAGTTGTGTAGAGCACAGATAGCAGCAGAAAAGCTGTGGGATATTGTCCAGTGAGGCCTGCCATAGCGATCTCAGGCTGGATTTGTATAATTCATGCAAACACAAAGTGTTGTGGGTTCTCATCCCCATATCATTGGTAGTTGTCCAAAGCCCTGCTCTCTGTTAGGAGGGTCTTAAAATTAAACCAAGCTCTTAATGGGATAGTTGTCCACGTGGATGGGTCCACACAAAACTTGTGATACAGCACTATGCCATTCTTACTAGTGTGTCAGTTGATGGTGGACAGGCTGCTTTTAATGAGAGATCCTTGCTGCTTGGTGACAAGCGGGATAATTGTAGCTCCTTTGTTCAGGGGTTAAGTGGGGGATTTCCCTGTGCTTTGTTAGATTGTTTTGGGGCTAGCTGAACTTCTTTATGCTCCCTCATTCTGGCAATATTCTGGACTGAGGCCAAGACCATGATACTCCTGGCTCAGCACCTTCCCTTGTGGTACCTGAAGTTTAGTCCCCTCATCTTTCCCAACCAGCCTTACTTCTGGGTAATGCCTTTCTCTTGCTTCCTTTCCTTTGCCTGGGCAGCTCTTGTCATGGCCTTGGAATGAATAATCTTGCCTTTCTTCCACTCTCTGTTGATTAAGACATAAACTTGGTCTTGTTTCTTCAAGATTGGCCTATTGATTTCCAAAATTCCTAGCTCTTACTTATTAGACACCTTGGATTTCAAGACAATGTCTCTGTCATAAGTTTCAAAACCAAAAATCTCACTATGTTGTCTGGCTTCAGCTTTGTCACATCTCCCCAAAGCCTCAATGTCCATGGTACATTTTTACTGGATGGGGGTGGGGAGTGATGATTAGGTAACAAAAATTATTAGGATGAACAACATAGTGGTTTATTCCTCAAAATATTATCCGGTTGTGATATAGACCCAAGATTGAAGACTAAATGTTTGGAGAATGGTAGTAACTCTAATGTGGAGGACTTAGAAATGAAGGGGCCTTTTATGAACAAAACTTTGGATGAGTTGAAGGGTAAGGTCAGGGTCATTACACCAGGTTTTGGTGTCAAAGTAATGAAGAAACCCATGCATGAAAAAAAGTTGTAGGTTTATCCAGGAATTGGAAAGAAATATTACTCATTTACCAACGACATGTACATATAAAATTATTTATACAATATGTATGTATTATGGACAAACAACATGATGGCTATTCTTAGTCATTGAGTTGTGGCTACAGTAGGAGGAAAGATAAATATTTTGTTTTGTTTTTACTGTCTCGTTTTCTTTACAGATACATTTCCTTCCATAGGAAAACTTTTATTTGAGTAAAGCCTCATGCCATGGTCAGAGTTAATAGCCTAAAAAGTGTTTTGAGTGCTTGCCATGGAGTATAATTTTTTAACTCTTTTTTAACTCTTTTTTTTAAAGTAGGCTCCACACCCAATGTGGGGCTTGAACTTATGTGCCTGATATTAAGAGTTGCATGCTCTACTGACTGAGCTAGTCAGACATCCCATATTTTAAGTTCAATGCCATGTGATACCTTCTAATAGCTTGTCTGAGAGAAATGAAATCAGTAAGAGGAATATTTGAAAGACATACAATCCATTCATTTCTCTTGGTAATTCCCAATGACACTGCAATTGTCATTTGGGACATTAGAATTCTTTATAGTGGGTGATTTTCCTATGCTTCATAGTATCTTAAAATCCTAGACCTTGCTCACTAAATGCCAGCAGTGACCACCTCCCATCATTATAACACCTAAACAATTGCCCTCCCATAATTTTAAAGCCATACTACCCTTGGTCAGATTGCAATGCTAGAGAATCTAAAATGTATAAATTTAAATATATAAATGCATAAATTGATAATTCAGAGCACTGAGTACCCAAATTGATTCAGAGAGGCAACCTAATAGAATCTTAGCAAGTATTATAACTTAAAAAATCTTATCTTTGGGAAATTTTGCACTTTTTATCGTAAAAATATTTTTACAACTACAATTACACAATTAAACTCTGATCTTTCTGAGACAGAATTGGGAATACTTTGTTCTCTGGTCTCAGTAATAGTGCTTTCCTTGAGCAACTGGCTTATTTTTTCCTCATAGATTCTGTGAAACTTGAAATTGCATCCATTTTCCTATTGGTAGTTGGCAAGCTTAGAGCCAAAATGTTGGGTTATCTCTGGTGTAAATGCTATTGTGTCCCAACCTTATTTCTGGCTTCCTTTTAGTGACTTGTGATGATGTGTCCTTTGACTCATATTTTTCTTGTCTTTCATGGGTTCTTATTTTATTACATTACAGGAATTCTTGTAAATGGCTCAGAGTCCTCTCTGGATCAAGGTAAGATAAAAAATATGTACATATATTCAAGTGTATACAGAAAGTTTATGGTGTGTGAAACTTGTGGGATATAAATTGAAGCATATTCGTGACAGTTAAATAGTTTTGTTTTCTAATCACTAACAACTGTTGGAAATCCAGGTAAAACTTTATAGTAGAACAGTTAACTTAAGGGGTGCCTGGGTGGCTCAGTTGGTTAAGCGTCTGACTTGATTTCGGCTCAGGTCAGGATGTCACTGTTAATGATGTCAGGCCCTGCATGGCGCTCTGTGATGACATTGTGGAACCTGCTTGGGATTCTCTTTCCCCTTCTCTCTCTGCACACGCCCCCACTCATATCCGCTGTCTGTCTGTCTCTCTCTCTCTCTCTCAATAAATAAATAAACTTAAAAAAAAGAATAGCTAATTTAAGAAGTTTAATTATAATGGCACAGTTGTTTACTTTGCTAATTGTCATTTCTTGGCACATAATACTCATACATTAATAAGAGTATAACTTCATGCTTAGTAGGAATCCTGTCAATTATTTTGCCTCCTGTATCTAATTTTTTAGCAGAGGCACAAACCTAAAGAGCAAGACAATTTATACTATAGCATGTATTTGCTAATAAGGCTACTTTAGTGTTTTTACAAGTTACAGATTATTTTCATATAAAATGAAGTGTTGGACTAATTATTTTTAATCACTTAGAGCTCTAAAATTTCAACAGCTACAAAGGTAGGTGAAGTTTCCCTTGGAGGTGTTGGTAAACAGTATTTCTATTTAAGACATGGGAATGTTTGTAGGAAGAAGCAACTGGATAGAGAGATGGAAACAATTTGTCCTCATTGCAAGACACTCTGAGCACAGTGAAACTTACTGTGCTTAATCGTGATTGGCGTGGAGAGTAGAACAGTTGAATAAATTTGAGAATATAAAGACTCCAGCAATAATACAAGATGCTTGTGTGCTTAAATTAAATGTTCTTGAAGGTCAGAATGCTTTTATTTGCAAAGATCTCTGTATCTTAGGAAGGAGAATGTTCAATATTGATTTGAAAATATAATGGTTGGAATTCTATTTAAGGTCACTGAATAATAAACATAACCAAAACCCTAAACTCCCTTCATAACCCAGGAAGTTAGAGGCTCAGAAACAGAAGAAAATGCAAACTAGAAAATATTGGAGCTAGAAATTCAGGCAAAACTTTGACCTGAAGGTAGTGTGTGTATGTGTGTGTCTGTGTGTGCAGACCCATGTAAGTGTGTGTGTATACGTGCACATGTGCCTGCATATGCTTTCTCTCGTTGTCCCTCCTTCTGACATTGAAATGGTGTCTTGAATTTGGACAGAAAGAACATGTCTGAAAAATACAGCTTTGAAAATCCAAATTACAAGTTATAGGCTGTTATTAGGATGTTAGACTAGACGGTGGCAGAGGGACAAGGCAAACAAGTCACAATGAAAACTTGAAATAAAAAGATTCGCTGCCAAGAGAATTCACTGAGCTGTTAGCCCTGTTTTTTCCCTAATAAAATGATTTTTGAGACTGTTCAGCTAGAAACGTAAACCATTCTCACAATTTAGAAGTGCCTGTCATCTGTAAAGCCATAAGCCAAGACTGAAAGAAACTTGTGATGAAGAATAGGATTGTCACTTAAAAGTCAGAAGAAGATAAGAGAAAGACAATGGAGCTTCTATAGCAAGTCACTTATTTAGAGGTTTGGACTCAGCTCCTGGATTTTCCCTCTCCTGAAGCTTCTCTTTCTCTTCCTGACTTGGACCTGCCTTTTAACCATTACACAGCCTATAAGGATCTGCCATGGAGAGGAAAGAAAGAACCGTACTAACTAAATATGTGTTGGAACAATGGCTGGCCCCAAGCATGACAATTCAAAGGTGGAACAAAATAGTCAGGTTTTGACTTTTTTTCTTTGTCACTTTCTCAAAGCCAGATAATGCTCATTGAATCATCTGTCAATCTAGTGAATACATCTGCAGCACTTGGGTGTGAAGGTGCAAGTTTGCAGCTAGTCTGGGGTGTCTCCAGGCTGAACTTACTCTCTTAGAAATAGATACTGCTTGGAGAGAGAGGGCAAGATGGCGGAGAAGTAAGGAGCTCCGTACTTGCACTCGCGCCCATACATCACACAGAAAAGATCTGAAGCCATTGGAAACCTTACAAAACCTGAGAGATTGGGAGAAAAAAGGACGCAGAATCCACTGAGAGAGCCTTCTAACGTGAGTGCGAACCGGGGAAGATAAAATCGGGCCGGGATCGGAGACTCCAGGGTGGGAGGCGATCCCCCTCTACCCTCTACGGGGAGTGAGAGGGGAAAAGGAGAGAGTCCGAAACAGAAAAACCTCCGC